>NC_085139.1:165772078-166072078 GCF_024139115.2 Armigeres subalbatus
CTAGTTACGCATTGCTCACGGTGGAGTGATCATCTACTGCCTGTTCTGGAAGCCGCATCCGGATCACGCGTTCGTCTTTTTCGCCATTTCCGGATTGTGGGGGGAGACGCCGTGGCAAACCCAAATAAACGGTAACTTACTGATTCTTACAAAGCATTGACGGATTTGACACATGTCTATTTTTTCCTGCAGGTATCTACGGAGCAATTTTCCGACGAAACAAGGAAGCTGCCTCTCTAACTATCGGCTTTGGGAATCTGCTGGCGGATTGCCTACGCCTTCTCTACACAGCTGTGCGCGCGGATGAAGCTCTACATTCTTTTTGCGGTTTTGGCTCTTGGCATGGTGGGATACGGAATTGTAGAAATCCGACAGATTTCAAAGGTAAGAGTGATTCAACTTAAAATTATCGAAAATAAATATCTAACGTTGCACTCTCTTTTTGCCATTTTTAGGAACGACGCCTCAAGAAGCTGGAGGAAACGCCCAAACAACAACACAGCGAAGCCGATCGCAAGGAGATCGAAGAGGACGACGAGAAGGATGAACCTGAGGAGGACATCATCGTTACGCATCTGTAGAGTTACCACGTTCGACGTGAATCTTAAAATATGCCGCAGTGTTTTTTTGTAATTTGATGCTTCTGTCGAAGCATCGTCGAATGATTCCTATTTAGAATTAATAATTTCTTATTTAAAGAAAAAAAGCTACATGGATCGCACATTCATGTTCAACCGGACGTTGACCATTCAATTCGATTTGTAATCTAGCTCATTTTAAATCTCCAAAACTAAAAAAAATATTATTGTAAATTAATGGCACTTACAAGCAAAACAAAAAAACAAGAAACAAACGACAAAATTCCATTGCATGATGCCAATCTTTCATTCCAACACTGAAAAAACCTTAAGTGAAAGTTTTTCAAGTGGCTATAATTTCCAGCATCACCACCACCACCAACAATGTAGAAATATTTGTTCATTTACTATTAATCTCACGCAGCTGCTATTTGAAGCAAGGAATTTATGCTTACAGGTAATACCTACAGATAGATCTCATTTGAGCAGGTTTTTGTCGCATCGGTGATTGAGTGATTGAAGTTAGAACAGTAGGTGATTTTAAGCCGAGTTTTTACAGATTGCTGTAAGCCCAGATTGCCAACGATGTTATTATCATAGGAAAAACAAATGTAAATAAAAGTAGTCTCGTACAACATCTATGTTGTTATTACTTACTGTATAACCACAAGTCAGTAAAACTTACCATATCGAACTATTCAGGTACCGTATTGAAAGTATTCTTTATACAGCTTTATTTTAAAATAGTCGACAAATCCTTTTCACTTTCTCATGACTCTTTGTTATATACAAACTTTCTTAACTTACGTATGAGCAGTATTGGTAGCATCATACTCAATTCATCGAGGCTTCATGCATGAGCTGGCTCACTTGCGGTTCTGTAGGAAGAGCATCGCGCTTGAGTTTCTCGGACAGAATCGATCGCATCGAAAAACAATTTCACTATAAAAAGCGACAAAACGCAATCGAGGCAGCGTTTTGTTTACATATGGATTTATTAGCTATTGTTTTAGGCGAAAAACTTAATTCAACGCATTCAACAATGGAGATCACGTAAAATCATGCAATGATACAATCGCGATTCGAACTCGGCCGATACTCTAGGCCATGATTCTGTGGATTTAACTCACGCATGATTTGAATCGCCGATAGATTTGAGAATTTGAGATTTTACCTTATGAGTTCTGTGCACTACCAGTGGTGCAAGATCTTAATCCCGGGCGATGTGCAACTATCGCCTTAACCTGTTTGTCAAGTAAGATTTTGGTCGACTTCACCTATTTCTTCATTGAGGCTGCGCCTTTATGAGCCTCTGCGTTTGCTGCGACGTCCACCAGGTTCCAGTCTAACGCTTGTTTACAGCCCCTAATAAAGGTGGGGCTGACACTGCCCCACTTCCGTTCCCGAATATCAGTACCCATTTGCCTCTGGTGACAACGACGAGGGAGCTCGTTCCAATTGTGAGGCCACCAGGCACGAGATATCTACCGCAGTCATCTGGATAAACCTTGCAGCGGTTGAGTGTTCTCCATTGATACACCCATGTTCCAATAGCGAATGACAGCACAATTTTACGTTAGAGTGAAAATTCGGATGTTGGTGCGTTTTCTAACTTTCTGCTTTCCAGATATTTCACAAAGGCCTTCTTGCCTTCTTGATTCGTGCGCCAATATCGATCTTTGTACCGCCGTCTCACGACGTTCGACTACCAAGATATTGTACCGCCTCAAAAAATCTACCTCCGATCATTTTTCGTCGTGCAAGCAAGAATGAGCGCCAGATTGTCGCCTAAGAAAAACATATCTCCAGAGAAAAGCTACTTTGATATTTTTGAAAATGTTGCAACCACGGTGGATTGTAGCGGTGAATGCTTTGATAGCATCGCTACGTACACGTATAAATTTTACACATCTATGCGAGCCTTGGAAAATGATTACGAAAGTTGTCATTTTGTTGCACGGCACAATATTAAAAGCTTCCAACATTCTTCACTGATTTTTCGGCTACTGTGAAGCTGGAAGACGTCGTCGTGTTCACATCCAACGTTTTGATTTTGTTGACGTGGATGACAGTAGAAGCATAAGTACAGAACGCTAGTGGCACTGTAGTCATTTAAACTATTTTGCCAAATAATAATTTATGCATTATGTTGTAGTAGGTGTTTGGTTTCATCACCAACATCGGTTTGACACTTGTAGTACCGGTACTTTGCCTGCCAGGTCGAAGTAACCAGGATGTTAGTCACGCGAATAGTAACGACATTAGCAATATTATACTTTTGAATCTACTTAGATGACTAAGGGACTGTCGCATTTCGCGAATTAAACTTAAAATTTATAGTACGAAAATTTAAAAAAATCACCCGCGATGACCCCCTTGCGTCCCAGGAAGTGATTGAGACGGTCGAAAATATTTTTTCGCAGACAATGAAAATCATATAAGAGGATTTTTGGAATCCTTTGACCTGTTTGAGATTGATACACACGGTTAGATGAGCTTATTTATTATCAGTTATTGTTGATATTTTTCATTGACACCCATTTTCTTGAAAAGTGCCACACCCATTTTAATGAGTAGTGGCGCTTTTTAAAGAAAATGGGTGAATTTTCACGTGGAATAATATCAATAACATAGTACCATTAATGGTAAAGTCTTCTAACAGTGCAGCGTGATAATATGGGCCATACAGGATCTTCCGGCACGGAATCCAGCCTGCTCCTTCCAGAGTTGCTTAGATCTTCTCCTGAATCCGGGGGATAGGATCAGTTTGAATATGACTTTGAGAACTGCGCACAACAACATTATACATCGCCAGTCATCGCATCAGTCAGGCACGCTTTTTGAGCACCTGTTGCGGTGCCCCATATAACGAAATAAGTAACACAACAGTTGAGCGGATGCTAGAGTGTCAGATTTAAACATCTCGGCTGATATGCGATCGACCTCTAGGGCTTTGCTCGATTACATGCGGTCGTCTGGATCAATGATGGAGCTTCTGAAATCTTAGGCAGATCATGCCTTACTTACTGGCACTTGGTTGTTCGAAGTGCTGAAAGCAACGTTTTAGCTGGTCAGTTGGGTCGGCTGGTTTCATTTTATTCTTTATTAAAGAGGCTTGCAGCCCTACGCTGGCTCACCTCTGGAAATTTCAGCAGGCTATGCAAACGGTAGAAAGTCCGGCGTCCCCCCTAAATGGTGGAAGGATTGATCGGGTACTTAAATGAATTCCTTTAAACATGTACACTTTACGATCCAATCATATTCAGAAATAGGTGGTTGAAGTTCAAAAGTTTCCCAAAAACATGTTAGGGTATCCAGGATCCAAATATGAAAGTTCAAAGCAACCTGAAACATTTCTGCCCAAAAATTCTCTTTGAAATCCTTCTAGAAGCTCCCTGGAACTTCTAAATTGTCCGGAAAGTTAGATAGCATAGCATAGCATATGTGATTGTATAAATCGTGGTGGCATACAATGCCAATTTAAGCTCATTTGGAATAGGGCGAATGTCGAGAGAAGACTCTCCCTCGGACCCGCCTCCTAACAAAAGTGACAAGCAGCAGATCTCTATGGTTTATCACTTCAGAACGAAAGAAAACAATGCGAACTTGCATTCTGAGGTGATAACACGCAAAGAAACTCCCTGCCTGTCACTTTCATTCAAATGAGGGAAGTCGACGAAGAGAACCCCACCCGCGACACCCGCCCCTACTCAGACAGAGCTCGAATTGAGCAATCTACGTATTGTCGCAAATTGGTACTTGGATTAATACCTTTCTTATACAGTAGCAGTTGTATACCTGGCCACGTCCTTACAATCACGGAAGGAAGGAAGGAATGTTAGTTCAACATCTACTAGTAAAGATGCAGCGAACCCATACTACCTTCATAGATGTCTCAAGGAAAATTTGTGTTAGTGGAAAGGTGAATAATAGGGAGCTCTATTCGACAATATAGAGCGTTTGTCAATAACAGAGTATGCTGTAAAAATAATAAAATATATTCATCAATTTACTTACGAACCGTCCTAAGGGAAAAACAAAACAAAACACAAAATTTCGGCAACTCGCGCGATCGTTCTGCCGTCCGAAACAAGAGCCAACACGCACTGAACTAATTAACTTTATTACCGGCCGCGCAATGCAAAACACAAAATTTCGGCAAATCGCGCGATCGTTCTGCCGTCCGAAACAAGAGCCAACACGCACTTATAAATTCGTCCGGAAAGTGATCCACAAATTCCTCTGAAAATCGTTCGAAAATCCTTCTCATGTAATTGTAATTCCTTCTTATCTAGAAACCCCTCCCTAATTTTTTTTAGGATTTCATGAGGAAATTCCTTGAAAATTTCTTTTCTTCTCTTAAAGTTTCACTTCTAGACATTTCTTCGGCTATTCTTTCAGAAAAATCTCCGGTATTTCTTTCAGGAATGCATTTGAGAGTTCCTTCAAGAATACATACGGAATTTATTACCAAAATTTCACCACAAGTTTCTCCAGAAATTTATTACGGAAACATTTTTTCATGAATTAATTTGAGTACTGCAATCAAAAGGTTTTATGTTGTTCTGTTGATTACGCTATTCAAATTAATTCATGAAAAAAATGTTACTTAGGTCCTTTTGAAAAGTTAAGCGAGGAATCAAGCCTACCTAAGATGTATTATCTAGGCCACGCCGATTGGAAAAGGCGGGCCACCCCGCTTGGCAAGTGTAACAGTGTTCGAATTGGAATCTTGTAGGATATTGGATAATCTACACTACTGCTGACTAACGAAAAAAAGTGGGATTGTTTATTTACATTTGCTTCATACTACATGCAGAGGAGGCGCGATGCACCGCATATTACCCCCTGGATTTCGCTCGATAATTTCACTTGTAAATCTATTTCTTCTAGGAACTTCTCCGGGCATTCCTCCATGAACTCATCCTTTAATTCCTCCGGGATAACTTTCCGGAAATTTTCCGGGAATACCTTCATAAATTCAATAGCGAAACCCTGTAGGATTTCATTTTGGAATCCTTTTCGCAATCTGCCTTGTGGGAAGTCCTCCGGAAGTGCTTGTGGGAGTTCCTCTGAGAGATCCTCCAGGAGTTTTTCCAAGACTTCCTCCGGGAATTCCTCCAGAAACTTCACAGGGAATTCCTGGAGGATATTTGGCAAGAATTTTACGGGAAATAGGATTTCGGAAGTTCCTCCTGAAATTCAACTCCGGGTATTCCACCGGATGTTCCTCTGAAAATTCCTCCGGGAGCTCCACCAGTAGTTCCTCCGAAAATTCATTCAGGATTTCTTTAGAAATTTAGCTACAAATTCCTCTAGAAGTTCCTCGAAGAGCTGATCGAAGTAAGCCGCGCTGGAAGGAGGATGCAACATTTTCCGCTCCCGTCATTTTTAATTATTATCAATTTCACTAGATTTAGACTTGACTAAATTTCTCCAGTAGTTCCTCGGAGAATTTCTCTGTGAATTCCTACGGGAGGTCCTCTAAGAATTCTTCAAGGAGTTCCTCCTGGAATTCTTACGGATGTTAATTTGGGAGTTCATCCAGGAGTTCTTACGAGAGTTCCTCTAGGATTTCCTCCGGAAATTCTTCCTGTAGTTCTTCAAGAAATTTCTCCAGAAGTTCCACCGGCAGTTCCTCCGAGAATTTCTCCGGGAATTCCTCCAGAAATTCCTCCGGAAATTAGTCCGGGAGTTCCTCCTCAGAGAGGAACACCCGGAGGAACTGCCGGTGAAACTCTTGGAGGAGGTAAAACTGCTGGTGGATCTCCCGGAGGAATTCCCGAAAGAACTGCCGGAGGAGCACCCGTAAGAACTCCCTAGAAGAATTCCTAGAGGACCTCCCGGAGAACCTCCCAGAGAAACCATCGGAAGAACTTCGGGAGCAATTTCCAGCTAAATTTCTGAAGAAGTCAAAATGATTTCCTTAAAAAAGCCTAAATGATCTCCTGGTGAAACTCCCGGAGGAATTTCCGGAGAAACTCCCAGATGAATTGCCGCTGGAATTCCCGGAGAAATTCTCGAATTTTTTCGCTTTTTTTAAATATCTGATGAGCAATAAATCATGCATTTTTAAATACGTTATTGTTTTAATCATTATTGTTGTTAAATAAACGCACAACGCGAACGTTGAATTGTGGGCGTGAATGCGCCACGTTCATTGGCGTTGCGTTTTAGTACAAAACGCTTAGTTCATCGCCCAGCGCGACGCGACGCGCTATTGTGATCTAGCCTTTACTGTTGGTTGTGGATTTTGTATCAATGTTTTTGGGACTTAGAAATAGTGTGTTTTTATAAAGCTACTTTAAAAATACGATTCAGAAGAACTAAAAAAGTTGCCCCCTCCGCCTACTCGGAATCCTGGCTACGCCCATGTCCTACTGTTCTGCAATTTAAACCAATGATGTCGATATCATCCGCAGAACCAAGCAGCATGTAAAGTTGTCGATGATTGTTCCGTTTCTTTGCCCACCAGATCCACTTATTACACCTTCCAGAGCTATGTTGAATAGCAGCTTAGATAGCGCCTCGTCCCACTTCAATCCATCTAACGTAACGAACGAATCGCATGCCTATCTCACCAGATATTCTGACGCGTGAATTGGATCCATCCAGTTTTGACGGAAATCCTTGCAGCACACATGTTCCACTTAGGTCACTGCAATTCGTATGTGACCAGATTTAGTCACAAACAAGTTGCTGCAATCGATTATGCCTGACTTGTGCTGCTCGAGCAGCCATGTTCTAGCATTATATTCCCAGATCATTCCGTTTTACTGAGTCGAATGCTACCTTAAAATCCATAAACAGATGACGAGTCCATAAGTTGTAATCTCGGAATGTATCAAGGATTTGTCGCAGTGTAAATTTAAATTGTGGTAGATGGTTCGAGACCAGCTCTAAAAGAAATGGAACAGATTTGTTTGCATATCTCGAAAACTAATCAAGCAAATGAAACCAAATTTGGCATGTGGAGGATTTTGATGACAAGAAATGTTTCTATGATGGATCGAGACCCCTCCCTATTTTCACTAATTTCTGCATAACTCAAGAACTGATCAAGCAAGTAGAACCCAATTTGGCATGTGGAAAAAGAAGTTTTGACGTTTGCTCTGTTGAATGAAATGGAATTGCAGAGTAAACTTTTATATTAAATCCAAGCTAATTGCCTATTTTCCGGGTATTGGACCACCTGATTTGCACATTAATTTATAATGTTCTGAAAACTCAGGTATGAATATGTATGTTACACCCTCCGGGTGCAAGAAAACGATCTCAAGTGGGTTGGTGAACGAACTCAACTAAAAGTATATTTTACATTAATAATTAAACATATAAACAATACAATAAACATACAATCTAGTTTTCTCCCACAGCAACTAGCCTCTTTCTGCTCTCTAACTCTGCAGGCTAGCGGACGATTCTATATTAACAATTAATTTTAATTATAAACAAATTTACAAACTACCAAGGAACAAAGCTCACGGTAAGCTAACGATATGATCTATGCAAGACGATGACGAAACAGGGACTTCAATACAAAGACTTCGTTACAGCAATGATCTACAAATAACACAATGAATACATCATCTACACTACACTACAATATTCACAATACTCAACAAATTCTCACATTCAATCTTTCACAATTATACTATCATACACACATTTCATTCCGCTAGAAAGAAAACCATCTTTCTTCATTCCTTCTGTACAGAACCATCAACAAATCTGTTATGGCCGTTCCTTTTTCTACCGCTTTTGCTTCAATTAGCTCCCTCATGTATGTGTGTCAACATTGAGCAACAACAAAACGGAACGCGTTCGCTACATCGCTCATCATGCGCGTTCACGCTATTAACCCTTTCAGGCCCGTCGGAATTACCCACGGCAACAATGTACATTATGTCGAAGCGTTGGTTTGGAATATGGATTGTGAGTGCTATGACTATGCGTCTGATTTGGGAATCTCGGGCTTATTCAGTATCCGCAAAGTTGCGGAGGTGGACAGAGGTCCTTCGTAGCTTAGTTGGTTAAAAGAACCAGTCTAGCGCACGGAGGGTCGTGGGATCGAATCCCATAGAAGGAAAGTGGTTACCTCTAATACATTTTTCAAATCAAAATCTTCCATATAATGTACATAGTCATATCTGAGTTTTCAGAAAACTTTTAAACTTAAATTGTGAATACAAAATAAATGTTCATGCTATCTTATTAATTTTGGACGAGACCAAGTTCGACGGGGGTGCTATTTGTAAAATAAACAAATGAATCATTGCGTTGCGTTGTTACGTTGCGTTATAACGGAGTAGGGTATCCATTGATACTTGATACTTGATGGGCTACAGCTCCTCAATGAACCTACGCCGAATGGAGTATCCTTCTCCACTGGACTCGATCCTGGGCCAATCAATTCCAGTCGCCCTGAACGTTGAGCGCCCTCAGGTCCTCTTCAACTGCAAAAAGCCATCGTGTATGCGACCTTCCACGAAGCCTACGGCCTCTTCCGGGTTGTCTACTAAATATTATCTTCGCTAGACGTTCTTCCGGCATACGAACAACGTGACCAGGGTATCCATTAGGGTGGTTTAAAAAATCGATTTTGAGTGTCCTTCGAAAATTTGAGCTCGTTTGGATTAAAACTGATTTAGCACAAGCCGTTTAAGGTTTGCATGCAATTTAGTATTTTATACTGATTATGGTGCTTCCTCATTAAGCGCAGGTTAAAAGAAGACCAATATAGCTGAAAGGAACAATAATTAGTAATCTCCTTTGCCAGCTTCAGATGTAGGTTGTAGCAAGTTCAACCTCTCTAGTTTGGCGTAGTGCCCCTTGACCTATTCTTGAAGAAAGTAAAGCGGGCTAAAGAGTGCGAAGCGGACAGAAAGAGGAGACTTCACAAGAAGAAATTGACCAATCTACGAGGGAAATCAGCGACTGAAGGTAGAACCACCACGGTTTAGATAATCAAAGGATTCGTCGTTAATTGTTCGACACATCAATTTACAGAGGAACAATTAGCACACCTCAACAAGGGATTAGGATATGCGACTACGCAAAAAGCGTACGTGGAACAGATCATCGTGAATATGAAGACAGCAATTACCCAAAACATCGAGCAACATACTCAGAACAGTGAGGAACATCGTAGCAGACGCCATCAAAGAAGGGCAACACGGGACAACGAACCTAGATGAGAGGAGGATTCTAAAGGAGCTCAATGAAAAACCAGTATACTACGTATAAAACAGATATTCTATGGATAAGAACCAACTAATGACACATGATGTTGAACACTTCTTACATATCGCGACTTGGTCGAGTCGAGTACGAGACACTGAAGACGGCCTCACGGTTGAGGTCGAAATACGTATCTGTAGAGATAGCAAATCGTAGTGGAATTAAATAGAAAGAACTAAACTCGTCTTAGACAGTTGAAGACATTCCACTAAAAGAGCTTAAATAATGTTACCTAGCATATACCTCATATGCGACAACGGACAGGGCACACATAACATCCAGTGGATCAGTGGATACAAATTTTCTGCTTACTGGGGCGGGAATCCAACCCACACTCCATAGCACACGCGTCTAGACGATTGACGGCACTATCCACACTGTCACGAAGCCCACTTTGCGCCAGTATTTTTGGACCTGGATTCAGAATATATAAAAATCTTATTTAAGCCGTAATGTCATAATAAATTGATAATATTTCTAGAAACTATTATTGTCAGTTGCGTCCAACTTGGAAGATGACAGCATCTATCTAGGAAGTCACCATATGATCACTTTTACTTTGTAACGAAAAGCGACGACAACAGAAATGACCACAGTTTTACTTTACAGATTCATTTATTTTCCTCTTGTGTTTTGCTCCGTCTGACTCATTTTTTCATCCATTTTCTCTTTTACAATAAAATCACTTATCATTTTTCTTCTCGCATAACGGCAGTTATTTTTTTTCTTCTTCTTCGTTTCCCTTAACCGCTTTTTCACACATCTGTCACCCTATTACCAATTGCTGGCTGACTGGGGGGCAAAAAGCTTTCGTTCCTTTGTTTTCATTTTGCTCCGGCATCCACCCGCCGCGCCCGTTGCTATCTCCACGCGTCGAACGGAAGTGCTCCTTCGGGCTGTGAGTTGAACAATTTCCGAGAGCTAACCACACCGCCCGGACAGAAGTGGCACGAGATTTCAGTCGATCGAAAACGATAACGGTTCATAATAAATCAGAACTTTTTTTTGAAAATCTACGGGTGTGGAGTTATAGTAAAATAGAACTTCAAAAGAATTTATACATTAGGCGAAAATAAAATCTAATTAGATAGAAATAAATGGATGTAGCTTTTTAAATACGGTTGTAAAATAATGATTCTTTGCACAAATATGGGTTGTTCATTCATATCAATGTAACAAAGCTACAGAAGCACATTTATGTTGTTAATTGATAAGTTTTTACTTTATTATGAAGCGTTCTTTCATCGGCTGATTTTCATGCTGTGGAAACTCGGATGCGTGCAAGAGCTCTATTCTTAGAGCGGACGAGTGGTTCTTTAGTATAGTTTTTTCTGTCTCTCGGAACCATCAATCATCATCACTGTCCTCAGATTGGGGCGAAGCTATAGCTGCACATGAGCAAAATGAACACTACTCGAACGACGTGTGGTGATAGCACGTTAATAATCATAATAAAGAAAAACTACCGGCCAGGTTTTTGTAACTTCAGTAACACTAGTTTTCAGCTTAAAGAGATGTTTTCGGGAATATCTACTTATATCCATCTTGATATGATACAAAGCACGAAATAAAAGACAATAACATGTAGAAAATAGAGTCCACACTTAGTTGTGTAGTAACATGAAATAGTTTTTTTTAAGGTCAATATTTTTCGTCAACATACCAGACCGTTTGTATTCCCTATTGAAGTGTGTTTTAATGATAAGCAACATGAGCTTATTACATGCACTTCATATGGTCCATATTACCCACACAATAAGGAACGTATCCGTTTTACCCCACTATTGTCGTATTTCTTAGAGACACAGGAAGCCGTGCTCAAGAATGGGTGCTTAATTTTTTCCCACGTCGGAAATTAAAAAATATATTGTTTTTGATTTACAATTCTTTAGTTTTTTGTTGCCTCTTTAAAGAAGGTTTCCGAGCCTCTCGAAAAAAGGCTTCCGAGCCTCTAAAAAGAAGGTTTCCGAGCCTCTTGAAAGGAAGCTTCCGAGCCTCTTGGAAGAAGGTTTCCAAGCCTCTTGAAACGAGGCTTTCGAGCCGTCTAAAAAGAGGCTTCCGAGTCTCTTGAAAGAAGGCTTCCTAGCCTTTGAAAGGAGGCTCCCAAGCCTCTTGAAAGGAGGCTCCCGAGCTTCTTGAAAGGAGGCTCCCGAGCCTCTTGAAAGGAGGCTCCCGAGCCTCTTGAAAGGAGGCTCCCGAGCCTCATGAAAGGAGGCTCCCGAGCCTCTTGAAAGGAGGCTTCCGAGACTCTTAAAGGAAGGCTCCAAATCTCTTGAAAGAAGGCTTCCGAGCCTCTTGAAAGCAGGCTTCCAATCCTCTTAAAACGAGACTTTAGAGCCTTTTGAAAGGAGGCTTCCGAGCCTGTTGAAAAGAGGCTTCTGAGCCTCCTGAAAGGAGGCTCCCGAGCCTCTTGAAAGGAGACTCCGAGATTCTTAAAGGAAGGTTCCAAATCTCTTGAAAGAAGGCTTCCGAGCCTTCCGAGCTTACAATCCTCTTAAAACGAGACTTTAGAGCCTCTTGAGAGGAGGCTTCTAAGCCTCTTGAAAGGAGGCTTCCGCGCCTTTTGAAACGAGCCTCTTGAAAGGAGGCTTCCGAGACTTTTAAAGGAAGGTTCCAAATCTCTTGAAAGAAGGCTTCCGAGCCTCTTAAAACGAGGCTTTAGAGCCTCTTGAAAGGAGGCTTCCGAGCCTCTTGAAAGGAGGCTTCCGAGCCTCTTGAAAGGAGGCTTCTGAACCTCTTGAAAGGAGGCTTCCGAGCCTCTTGAAAGGAGGCTTCCGAGCCTCTTAAAAGGAGGCTTCCAAACCTCTTGAAAGGAGGCTTCCGAGCGTCTTGAAAGGAGGCTTCCGAGCCTCTTGAAAGGAGGCTTTCGAGCCTCTAGAAAAAAAAAGGATGCTGAGTACCTTGAAATAAAGCTTCTGAGATTCTTGAAAGAAGACTTTTGATCATTTTGAAAGGAGGCTCCTGAGCTTCTTTAAAAAAAGAAGACTTCTGAGCCTCTTGAAAGGAAGCTACCGAGCCTCTTGAAAGGAGGCTACCGAGCCTCTTGAAAAGATGTTCAAAGCCTTCTGAAAACAAAAAAGAAGACTTCTGAGCCTCTTGAAATGAGGCTTGAGACCTCTTGAAATGAGGCTTCTGGGCCTCTTAAAATGAGGCTTCAGGCCTCTTAAAAGAATGCTTCCGAGCTTCTTGGAAGAAGGCTTCCGAGCCATTTGAAAGAAGGCTTCCGATCCTCTTGAAAGAAGCCTCCCGAGCCTGTCGAAAGGAGACTTCAGAGACTCTTGATAAAGCCTTGAAAAAAAGGTTCTGAGACCCATGAAAGAAGGCTTTTGAGATTCTTGAATGAAGGCTTTCGATTCTATTGAAAGGAGGCGTCCAAGCTTCTTGAAAGGAGGCTTCCGAGCCTCTTAAAAGGAGGCTTTTGATCCTCTTGAAAGGAGGCGTCCGAGCCTCTGAAAAAAGGCTTCCGAGCCTCTTGAAAGGAGACTTCCGAGCTTCTTTAAAGACGGCTTCCAAGCCTCTTGAAATAAGGCTTTCGAGTCTCTTTAAAGGAGACTTTCGAGCCTCTTGAAAGGTGGCCTCAGGGCCTCTTGAAAAAAGGCTTCGAGGCCTCTTGAAAGCAGGCGTCCAAATCTCTTGATAGAAGGCTTTCAAGCCCCTTGAAAGCAGACTTTCGAATCTATTAAAAGGAGGCTTCTAGCCTTTCCAAACGAGGCTTCAAAGCTTCTTAAAACAAGCCTTCCAAGCCTTTGAAACGAAGCTTCCAAGCCTCTTGAAACGAGGATTCAGGCCACTTGAAAGGAGGCTTCCGAGCCTGTTGAAAAGAACTTCAAACCTCTTGAAATGAGGCTTCCAGGGCTCTTGAAAGGAGGCTTCCGAGACTCTTGAAAGCAGACTTCCAAATCTCTAGGAAGAAAGCTTCCAAAACTCTTGAAAGGAAGCTTCCAAATCTCTTGAAAGCAGGCTACCAAGCCTCTTAAAACGAGCTTTCGAGCCTCTCGTTTGCCAAGGTGTCAACGCGAATCTGTCAGGTGACGCCTACAGGATTGTGATGGCCAAGACCAAAGGAGGCCCTTCACCTTTCGAACGGTCCATGGATAGGTTGGCGAGGACTATCGAGGTACTTTTTTCATCTCGAGCAACAAGTCGCTGGCCTCCGGTGACGAATGACAAGTTACTCGTGGTGACTAATTCCCTGACAACGAACAAAGCTCCAGGGCCTGACGAATTTCCGAATAGTGCTCTCAAGGCAGCAATCATAGCGAACCCGGTTCAGGCTAGCTATGCAGTTGCGGAGGTATGAAGATAGCAAAATCTACAAAATTTGATCAGTCAATACTCGACCCAAGCCGTTTGAACTGATGAATATCCTCAAAATATCATAATACCTAATTATTCACCTGTTCAACAATAGTTGTGGTAGAGAAATTTTTCCCAAAGGAGTTTTTAACTCTAGATTTTTGAGAAATGTGTGACGCTTGAATAATTTTATTACTTTGTCAAAGAAGACACTATTATAAACTGGAAATCCATGACATGAGAGCCAAATTTAAGTCAAATGATATTTTTTATGACAGCTCGTGATATTTTGGGAATTTAACTCTAGTGTCCCTTATTTTATAATTAGAGCAACACTCTGTTTGTTTGGTTTACAAATTTATTAGACATCCTAAGTTGTAGATGATTTCGGATATTTATCCAGCTTTACGAAATAATTTTGACCCATATGACCCGTTCAGAAAATGACATTTTCAGCGTGGTCAAACGGAATTTGCGGCAAAAGATCTTTTTGAACAATGATCTGTTAGGAAAAACGATTGTTTAGGCCAAACGTGTGTCATTTCCAGCCAATTAATATTTTTGGTAAAACAATTATTCCAATCAAACGATCAATTTGGCCAAATGGCTAGATGACTTTCGGCTTTAACGTGTTATGCGGCCAAATAATTTTATATCGTGTTATGTTGCAGGGTTCCATGGTTTGTTTTTCTTAACAATGGCTGTTATAAACTTGGTTCAGGGTGTTATTAACATAACTAAAATTTCTATCGAAGCTTTAAAACATAACT
Source organism: Armigeres subalbatus (assembly GCF_024139115.2). NCBI lineage: Eukaryota > Metazoa > Arthropoda > Insecta > Diptera > Culicidae > Armigeres > Armigeres subalbatus. Next base: position 165,786,963 of record NC_085139.1, read on the forward strand.
AATGTCAATTTCATTATTCTGGGGAAGAATGTCGAATCAAATAATCAATATTCAATATTCAATTAAAAGTTCTTATAAATAACTGAAGTGGTTATAATTTTGGTTGCCAATAATTCAACAAACAACAGTGGCTCTGAACTACACGCTAACTGACTGAGTAAAATTGAGTAGTTGAAAGTTGGAGTGTAGTAGTACAACAGGAAATCCTTCATACCATCGTTTCATTACGGTGTCAAAAATGATTGTGTAATTTTATAAATTACCCACATCTCTTAAAATATCACATAACTGTCATTTTGAACTCATAATAAGCCTTGAAAACTAGTGTTATCAACCTGTTCCGATTAAATCTTCGGATTGATGCCATTGTTGTATAGTCTTTCATCCAACACATCCAACATGATCGCACTTGCCGCCGTTCGTCACAATATTGGGCTGCCGTTTTCTTTCCGGGTTTTCATTAAATGCATTAAGTTTCTCAAAATCGGTCTCGCGTACTCGAGTAAAATTGTACAAAAATGTTCTTAAAAGAAATCTTCGTCTACCTTAAAAGTAATTCGCTCGTACGTTTCTAAATCTTCTTGTGTGTTTTTTTATTTCGTTTTCAATGTGTATGTTGTTGTTGTTGTTGGTTTTGTTGTTACCTTTGAATTATGTTATGTGTGTCTCGCCTAGGTCGATATCTGTTATATCTTTTACAATATCTTTTGTTTGTTTTTATTATTCCTATGTATATAAACGTATTTTCTTCCCTTTCATTGTTATAGTTCTCTTGCTGTGGTTTTGTTTCAAAAAAATAAAATATTTGGATAGTTCTATTTTTGTTTCCGTTAGAAGTTAACCTTTTATTTCAATTTTGTTCTTAGTGTTAGACGATTTCCATCCCTAATCACGCCTTTCCGTCATTTTTATCTTTTATTGACAAAAACCTGTGGTTATTAGTTTGTCTTGTTTCTAGCTCATGTATTTTTTTTATCTTTATCTATTAATTGTTAGTTCGATTTCGTTCGTTAAGATGTGAAAAGTGTATGAGGAAGTGATGTGATTGGGTGATGCAAGTGTGTTTGTGTGAAGAAACATTTCCTCTACAGTAAGGATTTCGCTAAAGTGTGATCGTTTATTTGAATGGGTAACTCACTGTGGAAAAAATCGTGCCAAGAGTGAAAGATTAAGGTTTAAGAGCAATAGATTTCTGTTAGCAAATTTGTGTACTCAGCACAGTATTCCTCTTTTCTGAGAAATTTGTCACTGTTCCACCATTTACAATTACAATATGGTTTGCCTAAATATAAGTGTTACACTTGTGTATGCGTGGATGTGAACAGGATGAAATTCTTTCCGAACTTCAAAGATGTATCATAAGTTGCTACATAACTGTGATCAAGAAAGTTTTTACGATTTTCCACAAGACGACATGAAACAATTCGACTTCGATTTGCAGGCAGATGCGATCTGCGACAATAATGTGGTTTTACATTTCTTGTTTTGTGCGTTTTATAAACAGCCAAGTCTCTTATACTTTCAATGAGCTTCGTATTGGACGCGATTGTGGCGAGGAAGAAATAGTCTTTTGAGCATGAAAAGAACTTGAATCGATATAAATCACTACAAAAAAGTTATCAATAATTAATAATTGTTGTGCTAAACTGCTAGACTGAAGACGAAAGTGCTCGAAATGCTTCGGTTTTATATTTGACTTGGAGACGCATAAAGCGGATACACATATAGGAACACTAACATTGCACGAATTCTGGGAAATTTTTCTATCGCTATGAACGAGATTACGTATTGAGGACCCACTGCAAACTAAGTGGCTGGCGACGTACATCCATAGACCGAGCTGAATAGAGACGACTGTTATATACTGCACAGACCACTTCGGCATTACATAGGCTGAATAAATAGAAATAAATGTGCAATCCGTTGATGAACCCATAATTGACGGAAATCCATATGGGACAGTTATGGTTTTAAGAGCAGTTTACTGCTTTGCTGGTTACCCATGTCCTGACAATATTCAAATTCTCACTTTGGATGACGTGTCCCTTGCTTCCTGGAAACTCGTACCATTTACGTCGATCTTCAAATCCGGTTCTACACAGCTCACATGTTGTAAATAAATTTATTTACTCATATATTACCAAATTCAATCGTATTGTTAAATTAGTGTAAAGAATATTTTTAAAATTAAATTTATGAACTAAAAAAAACTAAAAGAAAGATGTTTGGCTGAAATTCATCTGGAAAATGTCATTTAGCCGAAATGCTCTTACGTCCGAAAATGGCGTTCAGATTAACAGGTCATTTGGAAGATAAGGTTGTCTGGTCGAATACGTCATTTGGCCGATAATGCCGTTTAACCGTAATGGCCGTTTGGCAGAAAGGGCCAAAATGCACATACTGCTGAAAGTGTAGTTTGGCCGAATTCGTCATTTTGGCGAAAAAGTCGTTTGATCGAATCGTCGTTTGGCCGAAATTGTAGAACGAAATGGACCTTCGGTCAAAATTGTCGCTTGGCCAAAATGCTGTATAGCCAGAGCGGTGGATTGGCAGATAGGGCCATTTTGACTAACAAGGTCGGCATTTTGACTATATGACCCTTTCAGAAAATTACATTTTCAGCGTGGTCAAACGGAAGTTTCGACAAAAAGAACTTTTGAACACATGATCTGTTAGGACAAACGACTGTTCAGGTCAAACTACTAATTCGGCCGTGTGTCAATTCCAGCCAAATGATATTTTTGGTCCAACATTTTTTTTTGATCAAACGATCAATTTGGCCAAATGGAATTTAGTTGGTTGACATTCGGCTTAAATATGTTATGTGGCCAAGTGGTATTCGAACAAATGGCTATCTGCCAAATGACGGGAAGAGTCGTTTGGTCGAAAGTCATTAGTTCGAAAAATATTTGGCCAAATGACGAAATACCGAATGTTGTTTGGCTGATCTTGTCATTTGACCGAAATGGTCATTTGACAGAAAAAGATGTTTGGCCGAATAGATCGTTTGGTCGAAAATACCGTTTGGCAGAAACGGCCGAGTAGAAGCCGTGATATTGATAACAAAATATGATATGAACTTGATTAAAATAAGAGTGAAAATAACAAGCGAAAATAACAAAAATGTACACCGAAATATCATAAAACATATCAGGTTTTTCTATTAACAAGAACAAACTAATAGCTGAAGATATTGATGAGTTCTTGTTAATGGCAAAACCTGATATTTTTATGATATTTCGGTGCAATTTTTTGTTATTTAAGCTTGTTATTTTTACTCTTATTTCAAATAAGTTCATATCATGTTGTTCGATCACACGCATTGCTTCATCGCAGCGTGGCAGGCGAGTAGAGAAGCGTGCAGGTTGCCGTTCAATTGTGTGATCTTTTTGTTCACTTGCTTCACGCCAATTGCTTGCGTTATATACGTAGCATTTGGCGCGCTGCAAATCTAATTAGATTTAAGTTCAAATGTTTGTGCGCACGTCCCCAAGAATGTAAAATTCCGTACTAAGAGTCGCCTATAAAAAAATTCATTCAAATTCAAATTCATGTTTCGTACAGTGTCTCGAAAGTAACCTCCGAGCTGGCACGCTGCCTCTCGGAGGCAATAAATCAGTAAGCAGTAGTTCAAGTAGTAGTTTCTTTCACTCGCCTCCTGGAGAATCACCATTAGTAAAAACACACAACGTAGGGTCGTACCAACCTGGACGAAACACATGTTTTGTAATCAATATCCCGTTTTGTTAATGAGCTATTATCGTCTACCCGGGTATTCACCTGTGGATCTTCCCCATGTAATTTCCAAAGGTTTTTTTAATGAAAGATTCAAAGAATTTCTCGAATAAATGCAAAGAAATTCCTTTGAAATTCTGAAAAATTCCCAAAAATGCTTCCGTAAAATTAAAGAACTAGTAGTAATTCTGGAGAATTTTCTATAAAAAATGAAAGAAAAACCCCTGAAAAGTATGACCAACTTCTCGTTAAAACCTAATTAATTCCTGCTAAAATGGTCATTTTAAACAATTTCCCGCGTTCTGGAAATTTCTTGGAAACTTCAAAGTGCTTCCACAGGTCACAAGTCTAAAAAATCTCGTTAAAATGACTTTCACGCAAAAAAAATTTTCGCTTTACCAATTCTTAAAGTTTAAAAGTCAGAAGTTTATACAAATATAAGTTCTTCGGAAAAGCTGATCGTAAATAAGTCAAATAATTGACTAAGACAATAAAACAAGATACAATATTTGACGGGAATGTTTAATTTCTAATGGAAACTTCAAAGTATTTTCCGTGGAAATTCCAAAAAAAAATCATCAAATAAATAATTTGAGAAAACTTGGAAGAATTTTCCATCTCGATTTCAAAAGATTCTGCCGTTAATGTTTTGAAAACATCCCGCAAAAAAACCATAATAAAATCTCCCATGAAGGAACGCAATAAAACATTGCCACGTCTTAGTGTTAACTCCGCGTTAACTCCGAAGCTCCATCATTGCAGGAGATTGAAGCAGCCATCCGCAGCTTGAAATCCAATAAGACTTCCGGGGCAATCGCATTTCAGCAGAGATGCTCAAAGCTGAACCCATAGTATCTGCGAAAATGTTGCATAAACTATTCTGCAATACCTGGAAAACCGCGACTTTTCCGGCTGACTGGCTGCATGGCGTTTAAGTGGAAGTCCCAAAACTGGAATCTGTACCATTTCGTCAAAAGACATTTCGTCGAATGAAATTTTGTCGAATGACATATGGTCGAAAGGACATTACGTCGAATGGACATTTGGTCGAAAGGAAATTAAGTCGAAAATGAATTCGAATCCACTAGAGGCGTAGGACATTTGGTCGAAAGGACACTACGTCAAACGGACATTTGGTCGAATGGACATTTAGTCGAAATCAGAATTTAGAAAAAAGAATCTTCGTACATTCGGTCATATGAATTTTGGTCGTAGGATAATTGGTAGAAAGCGGATTTTCGAATTTATAATCTTGGTACATTTAGTCTTTAGTACGTTCCGTCGAATTGATATTTGAAAGAAAAGAACTTTAGCCAATAATGATTAAAAAATAAATTATTTATTCCGGTGTTTCTAAAAGTCATGTAACTATTGCTCCAATATTGTCCAAAGAATGATGGGTTCATAAAAACAAAAATAATACGAAACGGTGAATATTCCGAGATTTTTCCAGACTGGATATTGACTTCGCGAACCCCTCTAACCGATTACATTGAATCTATACCACTTGGTCAAATGAAATGTAGTCGAATGATCCTTCATATAGTCGAATATACATTACTGCCGTTATACGCATAACTGTGTCATGTAAATTGGTAATCCCATTGGTAATCCCAGCAAACATGGGACAAATATGCGTATGACGGCAGATAAGGTCATATGACCTTTGGGTCGAAATTAAATTTTCGGCCAATAATTAACGAATTATGGTTGAAAGACAATTTTATACGGAACTAATTATTGTATAAATATTGAGTGGAAGAAAGAGTATCAATGAAAAGAATAAGTAAGCCATTTTCATTCGACCAAATGTCAATCAATGAAATGTTCCAAAGCCGACTGTGATGAAGTATTGGTAAAATAACATTGATATCATTGGTTTTTGACCATGGGCCGAAAAATAGGGTCACCAGGGTCTCTAGAAGTTTCTATTAGCTCAGGTGAAAAATCCTCATTGGCTTCCGTACTCGTTTCTTCCGCTACTGAGTGAACTTCCTCACGTCCACTGAATTCCTCTAATCAGTTTATTCATGTATCTTGTGGATTATACATTTATTAAAATTTAATAAAAAAAATCTTTCGACTAAATGTCTATTCGACCAAATGTCCATTTGACTAAATTTCCATTCGACTAAATGTCCATTCGACTAAATGTCCCTTCGACTAAATGTCCTTTCGACTAAATGTCATTCGACTAAACGTCATTCGACGAAATGTCATTCGACGAAATGTCATTCGACGAACTGTCCCAAAGCCCCAAAACTGGGGATCTTACTATTCATCAATTGGCGCGAACTCATGTTACTGTGCATTGTTCTCAAAGTTATGTCCAAAGTTATCTTAAATCGGATACAGGAGAAAAAATACACGACTCTTCGACGACAGCAGGCAGGATTCCGCCCGGAAAGATCATGTGTGGACCATATTAGTACGCTTCGTATCATCCTGGAGCAAGTTAGCTAGGTTCCTCTATCTGGTATTCCGTGGCTACGAAAAAGATTTCGATCGTCTGAACCACAAGGCAAGGATGTATTCTATCTCCGCTACGGTTCATTAACCTAATCGACGAGGTCATGGTGGGTGCGATCGACCGTGTACCAAACCGCTCTGGCAGCCTATTACTATGTAAACCATGTACCATGTAAACCATTACCATGTAAACATGTTCGTACACATGTTTCTTGTTTGAGAGTTGAACTTGGAATCCCTTTATTAATTTCAAAAATTGTTACATCGAGTCGTACAAATATTTGTTGAGGGAGGAGCTTGGAGTTAGCCAGTTTGACTTTTTGTTGAAGGCCAATCAGCGTGAAGCAAAAAGGAATGTAATGTGTACCCTAGGCGACGAATAAATGATCACTACTGAAAGCTTGGAATATGGAACTGCTGGATAGGACAGAAAGCGTGGAAAAGCGGGCATCGAGCGGCTACCTTCTACCAAAGCTTTGGCACCACCAACGAGCTGGGAGCCGGCTTCTAAGTTTTGGGCAAAATGTGCCAACGTGTGATTGGGTGGCAGTCAATCAACGCAATAATGATGTGCAAGCTGAGGATAAAAGGCCATTTCTTTAAATATAGCATCATCAACGTGCACTGCCCACACAATTCTCGACGGTGTTCAACACGCATCGGAGTCGTCTGTCGCGGCTAAACATTGGGCGGCTACAAGACGGTAGACTAGTGCAAGACTACGCATAGCAGCTGGAAGTGGCACTCCCAACGGAAGAGCAGACAGGCACAGTGTCTCTTGAAGATGCGGAAAGATATTTGAACCGCCATTGAAGCACCGCAACCGCTGCACTAGGCACTGTGCCACCTTTGACACGACTGGTATGACAGCGAATATGAGCAGTTAGTGGATGAGAAGAATGCAGCATAGGCGAGATGCAGCAACTCCACACGAGGGCGAACGAGGCACGATAAAAACGAGCGCGGGACAGACAAAACTCGATTTTCGGATAAAAGCGGCAGCAGGAAGATCGAGACCGTGGAGAGACGGAAAAACTGTACCGCGCTAATAACGCACGAAAGTTTTATGAGTTAAACCGTTCACGTAAGGACCTCATGCCACAGCCTTATATATGTAAGGACATAAACCGGGACCTTCTTACGACCGCGCGTGAGGGGATCCGAAGGTGCGGCAGATGGCAGACTTCCGGCTCCGAATCTCCAGGAAATCCAGCAAAACGACAAAGCACCTGGAGTTGACCAACTAATAGGAGATCTGTTTAAACACGGTGGTGAGGCACTGGCTAGAGCGCTGCATTGGGTAGTTACCAAGGTTTTGGAGGATGAGGCTCTACCGCAGGAGTGGATGGAGTAATACGAAGAGCAGGAATTGACTAGAATGGTACGATTTTCTCGAAGTTCGTTCAGCTATTTAGTTTTGCCGACGACATTGATATTATGGTACGAGACCTTGGGGAGATGGAGGAAGCCTGCATCAGACTGAAAAGCGAAGCGGATGGGACTAGTCATCAACACGTCGAAGTCGGTGTACATGATAGGAAAAGGCACAAGATAGGAGCCACCGTAAGTCACCCACCACGAGTTTGTATTGATGGTGACGATTCCGAGGTGGTTGAAGAATTCGTGCACATGGACCACTGGTGACCTCCGATAACAATATCAGCAGAGAAATTCGGAGACGCATACTGTCAGGAAATCATACGTACTTTGGACTCCCTAAAACGCTCCGATCGAATAGAGTTCGCCGCCGTACCTAACTGATTATCTACAAAACTCTTATTAGACCGATAGTTTTCTATAGACTTTCATGCACTGCACAGGCCACCCTGGCCTTAGTCTGATAATAAATATAAATAAAACAGTAAGCTGTGTTCAGAACGTTCTCGTGTTCAAAATGCATCTTTGCTAAGGGTACGAACATTTTGAAGAGAAACTTCGTTGGAACATCGCAAAGTAGCAAGATAGCTTTAGTAAAATATGTAAGCTTCTTCTTCTTCTTGGTATTACATCCCCACACTGGGACATTGCCGCCTCGCAGCTTAGTGTTCATTAAGCACTTCCACAGTTATTAACTGCGAGGTTTCTAAGCCAAGTTACCATTTTTGCATTCGTATATCATGAGGCATCGATTTAATATTGCTTAATAAGCGCAACGGCGCTCTGAAATGCAAAGTAAGCTGAATGACCAGCCCGAATGGTCCTATACGGCGGGTCTCACTATCAACGTCAACATGACCAAATCGTTGGATGCCAATACGAACAACCCCTCCAGCTTAACGGTAGCTGAACAATCGGTGAAGCAGGCCGAAAACTTTCAATACATTGGCAGTTAGATAGCTTCGGATGATGGAACCAAGGTCGCACGACTGGCAAGATGGCACGGATCCAGAAGGCTAAGGCTGCTTTTGTGAGCTAGTATCCAATCAGATTAGTCAACATTCGAAATTCCGAATATTCAACGTTAAATCTGTGTTTTTACTCCAGTGATACTTGGTGTGTATCAGCAAAGATCACACAGAAACTGCGAGTATTCGTCAATCGATGTCTAAGTTTTAGAATTTGGGACTGCCAATCCATCGACGATGCCATCAAAAACCGATATCAACAGAAATTCGAGAGAGTGAATGGCGACGTAGCCTCAACAAAGAAAAAAGAAGTTGAAAGATCAAGGCTTAAGAGAGAAGCCGCCCAGGCTGGAGATCTTGTTCATTGGCCCTATGCACCCTTAGGGCACATGAGTAAGTGTAGAAGCGGACGTCGAATCCATCCATTCTACAAAAATGAAGTCCCTTTTCTACCAAATGGTATTTTCGGCCAAAGGATCTATTCGGTCAAACAACTTTTGCGGCCAAACGAGCATTTCCGCTAAACGGTTTCAGCCATTTGACTTGTTAGGTCAAGCAACTTTTATTTTGCGGGTGAGTAAATCTGTCTATTAAAATAAAAATAAGTTGAGATTTCGGGTTGCCCGATATACAAGATTTTTTCCCTAATCGATTTGTTTGTCGTCCGTAATGTTTGTGTACACCAAAAGTAACCGAAATTAACGGGGAAAGGTGAAACATTATTAAAATACAATTTTGGGTCAACGGGGTGCCATATCGAAGTTGGTTACACGGGACGGTCATGGGTTCGATTCCCAGCCGCTCAACCACGTCCTTGTCAATCGCCGGATGAGCAGCCCAAACTGTGGCGTTTTGGGGTGCGCATCTGTTGAGTGTTGACGAAAGCAAAACAATCGCATGGAAATTGCTCTATAGTACGGTGCTGCAAATAGTTAAATATGTGACATTTGCAACAACAACACACACCCGGGCAAAGCTGGGTATTTTCCGCTAGTTAATTAAAAAAATCTTCATGTATACAGAACGATCACGCGTTTATGAAAGTTTTTGGTTTCTTCTTCATTTTTGACCTAACAAACGTTTTGGACAAGCGTTTAGCTCGAACAAAAGGACCCAACAAACAACGGCAAGCTACAAATTAACATCTAGGATGAATTATTGTTTATTTGTGATCTTCGTAGCTGAATAATTTGCTAGGCAGATTTCATTTCATCATTTGATCCAACTAATATTCGATCCAACTGATATAGACCGACGACAGTCTACTTATTTGTTTACTACCTTTATTTGAAGTTGAACTAACGTTTTCGCTTTATCACATTTGAGTACACTGGGGAAGTTTAACAATGTGCTGAACTCAATAACAAATTTTCAAAACGACTTATCTGCTTTTGTAAATAAAGATTCAAACGTTGGTTTGACGAATCAGATGGCCTTCCCACACAAACCAACACCACCTACAGAGGTAGCCAAAGCCTTCACCTACACTCAGCGAACTGGACTATCGAAATTCATAACAGGCGCCTTATGAATCTTCGACTGATTATTCCACCAACAGTGTATCAGTATTCAAGCGTCGATGGACGTGTGGTCTACATACTAGCCTCCCAACCCCGACGTCCATGGTTCGAACCCAGTCTGCCGCACTTTACTTTTTTCTAAATGAAAATCATCATTCATAAGGCAACATATTGACATTCATACCGATTCCTTGTGGCAAATTTTCATAAGTCGTTTGATTGAAAATCATACGTCCATTTTTCTCAGTACACGTATACGTCTTGATGGTGTTGGTTTGCGTGGGGGTGCTATCATATTCGCCAAATTGACGTTTAAAGTCGTTTTGAAAATTTGGTATTGAACTAATGATTTACAAAGTTCTCTGTTCGACTATGATGTAATACTCTAAAAGGGTGGTCGAATTGAGTGTTCATTCTGTGTTCTTCTTGGACATGTTCTTCTTAACCATTGGATTTCACATTGATCGGCTGCATAAATTCATACAACTTTAAAAAACGTAGTTGAAAAAGGCAGCGTCGACTAAGCATCTGAAAGATATCGGCGTTATCCTAGACTACGAGCTTACCTTCATAATACACTACAATGATATCATCGCCAGAGTCAATCGACAATTGGGTTTCAAGTTCAAAATTGGTGACGATTTCTGTGATCCATTGGGTCGTATGAACAAAAGGTAGCAAAACTCAATGCTTGTAGTATCAACTCAAAAATAAACTCCACAGAGAAAACTACATGTTTAATATGAATAATTTTTTTTTCGAACTTATGGCATATGCTACATTCGAAATTAGCCTTTACTACAGTTTACTACCATTTACTATTACTACATGCAGAAACGTCAAAACAAAATAGACCCAATAATGACGATGATGATTTCATCATTTTTTGCAGCTAATCAACAAAAGACATGTCTATTGTCGTTAAATTGGACTATTTTCAAGAACAAAGCCGATTCACTTCGGTTCTGATGAATAATCTGCATTTGAAACATGAGTAGCAACGTCTTGAGCAGACTACAAGAAATCAGTAGTAAACTTTGTTTTATTCATGTTAGAAATGTGCAGTGTAGTTAAGTCTATTTTATTCATACGAACATGTTCCACAAGTGACGTTTACTACTCAAATTGTATTAAAAACTCGAACTTATTACTTTTTATTCATACGACCCATTATGTCTCAGAGCTCTCTACTGTTCGTTGGTTCGGTCATTCCATATTCCATACCAGTAGGATCGGCCATTCAAAACAATCAATGACATATGCACTTCGGTTCTTCGGGTATCGCATTCTGCAAATAGAACCATTTGAGGTGAGGCGGAAAATCCCTCAGGTCGCATTTGCAGAAAATCTACTTACGGGAGATATCGACTGTCTACTCTGCTAACTCAGCTAAATCTGTACGCTTCCGAGAAGCTGCTCCGACGACGCGATATTTTTTTTTATTGAAGCTATGATGCAAAGACTATGCTCTGCATGAGACGGATGTGCAATTAACCGCCTACTAAACAAATCTTCAACGTATTTGATTTTTGTTTCGTGGGACGTGTTTCATCAACGGACCTAAGTTTGGTTTATTCATGGAGACATAAATTGTCATTTCTTCTAAACTATTTTGATATTTTTTTGCGCATAATGTGAATTGAAATTTATATCAATTCAATTTTCACAAAATGAGCTGCATTTTACATTATTGCCCGAATTTTGATTTGATTTTTAGTGAGGTTAACTAATTGACGCAAAAGGTCTTAATCGACTAAAACCAAACCGTGTAAAAAAATCAGGGTTTGCTGGTACCTGCTCCAACTATTTGTCGTATTTGTCATCTTGAATGTTCCTTAGCTAATTACGGTTAAGCCATTTGATGTTAACGAGTGCATTAAATCAAATTCCATTCCAAATATACCCAGAAAAGGAAAAAATCAAGTCCATTTCACTCTCACTCCACGACTATTCCTTCCGTTCGTCGCTACAGCCGCGCGCCCGTGACGATGACAACAATTTGTTTCGTTCTCAACAATGACCTAAAGTACAACATTTCAACTTTCCCTAAGTTCTGTTTTTGTTTCTCGCGAATAGAAAAAAAAATCTAGACGATCTCAATTAGTCGCTCGAAAAATCTCTACATCAAGTTTAAAACGTTAATAAAATTTTAAACAGTTCAGTCCTCTCAATAAACAACGGAAACTAGACTCCTTTACATTTTTTTTCTTTCTATCTTTCGGGATGCCTTTTCGCACGTTTTGCGCCAGACGCGTGGAACCACTTCAGAGGAATTAAAAAATACTTTTATAAACTTTCTCTCCTGTCTTCCACGTGGTCTGAATTTCCCGCCCTAGTTTTCCCGCTTTTTGTGTGTCCGTAATATAGACGATGCCGGCACATCTCCCCCCACTGGGGAATTAAATCTTTGCTCCGGCCAACGGTACCGTGGAATCGGAAACGAAAGAGGCACCACCTCCCTGCTTGGATGCGTTCGGTCCATGATAACGGCGACGGAACTGCCGCCGGGATGAGTCTTGTGTTGATTATAACACTGGTTTGGCAATGTACGGTTTCGCAGTCGTCGTTGCAATCTCCGACATCTTGATATCGATCGGCACTCGGGTGTCGTAGAGGGTGGGCGCCTGCAGGATGATGCCTGCCGTCCCGAACACTACCGCAATGGTGAAGATCCACAGAAACAGCCGATCCAGCACCATGGCCACGAACTTCCAGTCTTCCTTTACCTGGGGAGATGTGGAACAAAAGAAAATAATAAATTAGGGTAACAATAAATTAACATTGCATCGTATTTAGTCAATTATTTTCATAGGTCTACAAGTCTACAAGTAAGTTATGTGCACTTGCGTTCAATGGACTTGTTTAACTTTTTTTCATACAAGTGAATTGCAGTGTTGATCATTAACACTGCAAATACCAACCCCTGCAGAAAGCGTGGAACGACAACTTTGCCCCGATATATACCAGTTACGATCTGTAGTACATCAAAGCCTCGTAAGCGACATAACAGATTGTAAATCAATACGTTAGCCGCTGAAAACCAGGCGGAATATTTCGTTCACGTTTTGTGCAGGGCTTACAAGTCGTATTATGTTGCTTGTGAGTCGTACCGCACTGCTTGTATCAAAGCCGTTCAAATTGAAAACATCCAACATTCTTCCATGAATATCTCAGAATAGCTTCTTAAGTACCGCTAGAAATGCCTCCTGCAGATCCGCTAAAGCTTGTTCAGAAGCTTCTTCTGTAGTTCTTCCTATAATTCCTTTTATAGATTTTTTTTTCCAGCAATTCTTCCAAAAATATCCTGGAATTCCCCCTGAGGAACCCACAGCGATTCCTTCTGGAGTTCTTCCACAAATGTCTGATGAAATTCCTCCAAGAATTTCTTCACCTAGAGATTTTTGAAAGCTACTTCAGAAAATTTTCCTAAAACTCCTATAGTGATTCCTTTTTTTGGAGACCTCTGGCTCTGGCTCTCCTGGGAATCCATCCTAAAGTTCCACGAACAAATCCTTTTTGATTACTTTCTGATGTTGTTCCATGATTTCTTTCTGTAGTTGCTTTAGTTGCTAAACGGATTCATACATATTTGTTACTAAATTATATTTATCTATTTTGTATACATACATTCGGATTTTTTGGGTAAATTTTCGTAACTCGCGGAGGAATATTCTTCGGATTTTTTTCCATGAATATACACATGAGATGCTCTGAAAATTCCACGGCGATGTTATGAAATTCTCATTGAATCTTTTGGTTTTCGAATTTCTGGGAAATTCCGTGGTTAACATGCGCTGTTGAATGTTTTTTTTTCACATATGTCACTTCTAAAAGTTTTAGCCGACGTGATTAGTGGCGTGAGCTATTCCAAGAATTTCTGGAAGAACTCCTGGAGTAACACCAAGATAAATTGAATGATAAATAGATGAAGTTATGAAGAAACTCCAAGAGAAGTTCAAGGAGAAATTTCTGAAGAAACTCCAAGCAAAAATATCCATAAAGAATTTCAGAAGGAGTTCTTGCAAGAGCTCATGAAAATCCAAAGCAGCAATATTTGGAAGAACTACGGAAGTAATTTTTGGATCAGATCCAAGAAAGATTTGTGGATGAACTCCTGTTAGTATCAAAAAGATTCAATGATGAATCAGATCAGATGAATTATCCACGGAATGAATTCCTGTGGGAATTCAAAATAAATTCCTAGGGGAATTCAAAATAAATACCAGTGGGAATTCGAAACGAATTCCTGTGAATTCAAAATGAATTCCTGGTGGAATTCACACTGAATTCTGCTGAATTCAAACTAAATTCCTGAGGAATTCAAATTGAATTCCAGAAATTCAAATGAATTCCTGAAATTCAAAATGAAATCGTGAAATTCAAAACGAATTCCTGTGGTAATTCAAATGAATTCTGTTAGGAATTCAAATGAATTCCTGGTGGAATTCAAAGAAGTGAAATCCGGAAATTCAAATGAATTCCTGGAGAATTCAAATTAATTCCTGAAATTCAAATTAATTCACTGAAATTCAAGAAATAAATTCGTGAAATTCAAAATGAATTCCTGAATTCAAAATGAAATCCTGAAATTAAAATGCATTCCTGGAGAATTCAAAATGGATTCCTGGAATTCAAAATTAATTCCTGGAGGAGTTCAAAATGAATTCCTGAGGTAATTCAAAATGAACTCCTGGGGAATTGAAAATTAATTCCTGAAATTCAAATGAATTCCTGAAATTCAAAATAAATTCATAGAGAAATCAAAATAAATTCCTAGAGAATTCAAATGAATTCCTAGGAGAATTCAAAATGAATTCTTGAAATTCAAAATGAATTCTAGAAATTCAAAATAATTCTAAGAAATTCAAAATGAATTCTAGGTAATTCAAAATGAATTTCCTGAGGTCAATTCAAAATGAATTCTGAGAATTCAAAATGAATTCTAGGGAATTCAAATAATTCTAAATTCAAAATAAAATTCAGGAGAATGCAAAATAAATTTCGAAGGGAATTTAAAATGAATTCCTAGGGGAATTCAAAATGAATTCCTAGCGGAATTCAAAATGATTTCCTAGGGGAATTCAAAATGAATTCCTAGAAATTCAAAATAATTCCTGAAATTCAAAAAATGAATTCCTAGGAGAATTCAAAATGAAGTCCTGGGGAATTCATAATGAATTTCTGAAATTAAAAATGCATTCTGGAGGAATTCAAAATGGATTCCTGGAGAATTCAAAATTAATTCCTGGAGAATTCAAAATAATTCCTGAGGTAATTCAAATGAACTCCTGGAAATTGAAAATTAATTCCTGGGAAATTCAAAATGAATTCCTGGGGAATTCAAAAATAAATTCATGAAATCAAAATAAATTCTAGAGGAATTCAAAATGAATTCCTAGGAGAATTCAAAATAATTCTTGAAATTCAAAATAATTCTAGAAATTCAAAATAATTCTAGAAATTCAAAATGAATTCTAAATTCAAAATGAATTCTAAAGAAATTCAAAATGAATTCTAAGGAATTCACAAATGAATTCTAAAATTCAAAATGAATTCTAGAAATTCAAAATGAATTCCTAGGTGAATTCAAAATGAATTCCTAGGGGAATTCAAAATGAATTTCTAGGGGAATTCAAAATGAATTCCTAGGGGAATTCAAAATGAATTCCTAGGGGAATTCAAAATAAATTCCCAGGAGAATGCAAAATAAATTTCGAAGGGAATTTAAAATGAATTCCTAGGGGAATTCAAAATGAATTCCTAGCGGAATTCAAAATGATTTCCTAGGGGAATTCAAAATGAATTCCTAGGGGAATTCAAAATGAATTCCTGGGGGAATTCAAAATGAATTCCTGGGAGAATTCAAAATGAAGTCCTGAAATTCATAATGAATTTCTGAAATTAAAAGTGCATTCTGGAGAATTCAAAAATGGATTCTGGAGAATTCAAAATTAATTCCTGGAGAATTCAAAATGAATTCTGAGGTAATTCAAAATGAACTCCTGAAATTGAAAATTAATTCTGGGAAATTCAAATATGAATTCCTAGAATTCAAAATAAATTCATAGAAATCAAAAATGAATTCCTGGAGAAATTCAAAATAATTCTTGAGAAATTCAAAATGAATTTTCAAAATTCAAATGGTCTAAAATTAAATGAATTCTAGGTAATCTGAATTCTAAGAATTCAAATAATTTCTAATTCAAAATGAATTCTAATTCAAAATGAATTCCTAGAAATTCAAAATAAATTAGGAGAATAAAATAAATTTCTAAGCGAATTCAAAATGAATTCTAGAATTCAAAAATGAATTCCTGGAAATTCAAATAGATTCCTAATTCAAATGATCTAGGAAATTCAAAATGAATTCCTGAAATTCAAAATTCCTGGGAATTCAAAATGCATTCCTGGAGGAATTCAAAATAATTCCTGGAGAATTCAAAAATGAATTCTGAAATTCAAAATGAATTCTGAAATTCAAAATGAATTCCTAGGGAATTCATAAATGAATTCCTAGAAATTCAAAATAAATTCATAGAAATTCAAAATAAATTCCTAGAAATTCAAAAATGAATTCTAGGAGAATTCAAAATGAATTCTTAGAAATTCAAATGAATTCTGAAATTAAAATGAATTCTAGAAATTCAAAATGAATTCTAAATTCAAAATGAATTCCTAAGAGAATTCAAAATAAATTCTAGGAGGGAATTCAAAATGAATTCCTAGAATTCAAAATGAATTCTAGAATTCAAAATAAATTCTAGCAGAATTCAAAATGAATTCCTAGAAATTCAAATGAATTCAAATTCAAAATGAATTCCTGAAATTCAAATGAATTCCTAGAAATTCATAATGAATTCTACAGAAATTCAAATGAATTCCTGGGAGAATTCAAAATGGATTCCTGGAAATTCAAAATTAATTCCTGGAGAATTAAAATGAATTCCTAGGAATTCAAAATGAATTCTAGAATTCAAAATGAATTCTAGAAATTCAAAAATGAATTCCTGAAATTCAAAATAAATTCCTAGAAATTCAAAATGAATTCTACAGGAAATCAAAATGAATTCTGAAATTCAAAATGAATTCTAAATTCAAAGAATTCTAGGGAAATTCAAAATTCCCTAGGGAATTCAAAATGAATTCTAGAATTCAAATGAATTCTAGGGAAATTCAAAATGAATTCCTAGAAATTCAAAATAATTCTGAAATTCAAAATAAATTCTGGAATTCAAATAATGAATTCAAAATGAATTCTAGAATTCAAAATGAATTCTAAGGGAATTCAAAATAAATTCAAGAGAATTAATAAATTTCGAAGAATTTAAAATGAATTCTAGAAATTCAAAATGAATTCTAGCGGAATTCAAAATGATTTCTAGAAATTCAAAATGAATTCCTAGAAATTCAAATGAATTCTGGGGAATTCAAAAAATGAATTCCTGGGAAATTCAAAATGAAGTCCTGAAATTCATAATACGAATTTCTGGGAAATTAAAATACATTCTGGAGAATTCAAAAATGGATTCCTGGAGGAATTCAAAATTAATTCCTGGAGAATTCAAATGAATTCCTAGGTAATTCAAATGAACTCCTGGGGAAATTGAAAATTAATTCCTGGGAAATTCAAAATGAATTCCTGAAATTCAAGAATAAATTCATAGGAAATCAAAATAAATTCCTAGAGAATTCAAAATGAATTCCTAAGGAGAATTCAAAATATAGGGAATTCAAAATGAATTCCTGAAATTCAAAATGATTCTAGAAATTCAAAATGAATTCCTAGAATTCAAGAAAATGAATTCCTAGAATTCAAATGAATTCCTGAAATTCAAAAATGAATTCCTAGAAATTCAAAATAAATTCTGAAATTCAAAATAAATTCAGGAAGAATGCAAAATAAATTTCGAAGGGAATTTAAAATGAATTCCTAGGGGAATTCAAAATGAATTCCTAGCGGAATTCAAAATGATTTCCTAGGGGAATTCAAAATGAATTCCTAGGGGAATTCAAAATGAATTCCTGGGGGAATTCAAAATGAATTCCTGGGAGAATTCAAAATGAAGTCCTGGGGGAATTCATAATGAATTTCTGGGGGAATTAAAAATGGATTCCTGGAGGAATTCAAAATGGATTCCTGGAGGAATTCAAAATTAATTCCTGGAGGAATTCAAAATGAATTCCTGAGGTAATTCAAAATGAACTCCTGGGGGAATTGAAAATGAATTCCTAGGGGAATTGAAAATTAATTCCTGGGAGAATTCAAAATAAATTCATAGAGGAAATCAAAATAAATTCCTAGAGGAATTCAAATTGAGTTCCTAGAGGAATTCAAAATGAATTCGTTTAGAAATTCAAAATGAATTCCTAGGGAAATTCAAGGAAAATAATTCTAAGAATTCAAATGAATTCCTAGAAATTCAAAATGAATTCTAGAAATTCAAAAATAATTCTAGAAATTCAAATGAATTCCTAGGGAATTCAAAATGAATTCTAGGAGAATTCAAAATAAATTCCTATTGAATTCAAAATGAATTCCTAGAAATTCAAATGAATTCTAGAAATTCAAAATGAATTCTAGAAATTCAAAATGAATTCTAGAATTCAAAATGAATTCTAGAAATTCAAAATGAATTCTAAGAAATTCAAAATGAATTCTAGAAATTCAAAATGAATTCCTAGGGGAATTCAAAATGAATTCCTAGGGGAATTCAAAATAAATTCCCAGGAGAATGCAAAATAAATTTCGAAGGGAATTTAAAATGAATTCCTAGGGGAATTCAAAATGAATTCCTAGCGGAATTCAAAATGATTTCCTAGAAATTCAAAATGAATTCTAGCAAATTCAAAATGATTTCTAGAAATTCAAAATGAATTCCCTAGAAATTCAAAATGAAATTCCTGAGAATTCAGAATGAATTTCTGGGAGAATTCAAAATGAATTTCTGGGAGAATTCAAAATGAAGTCCTGGGGGAATTCAAAATGAATTTCTGGGGGAATTCAAAATGATTTCCTAGGGAAATTCAAAATGAATTCCTAGCGGTATTCAAAATGATTTCCTAGGGAAAATCAAAATGAATTCCTAGGAGAATTCAAAATGAATTCCTAGGGGAATTCAAAATGAATTCCTAGAATTCAAAATAATTCTAGAAATTCAAAATGAATTAATAAATTCAAAAATGAATTACTAGAAATTCAAAATGAATTCCTAGAAATTCAAAATGAATTCTGAATTCAAGAAATGCCATTTCTAGGGGAAATCCAAATGAATTCGAAGAAATTCAAAATGAATTACTAAATTCAAAATGAATTACTAAGGGAATTCAAAATGAATTCCTAAATTCAAAATGAATTCTAGAAATTCAAAATGAATTCTAAGAAATTCAAGATGAATTCTAAAATTCAAAATAATTCCTAATGGAATTCAAAATGAATTCTAAGAAATTCAAAATGAATTCTGGAGAATTCAAATGAATTCCTGGAGAATTCAAAATGAATTCCTGGAGGAATTCAAAATGAATTCTGGAAAATTCAAAATAATTCCTGGAAGAATTCAAAAATGAATTCCTGGAGGAATTCAAAATGAATTCCTGGAGAATTCAAAATAATTCCTGGAGAATTCAAATGAATTCCTGGAGAATTCAAAATGAATTCTGGAGGAATTCAAAATGAATTCCTGGAGGAATACAAAATGAATTCTTAAGGGAATTCAAAATGAATTCCTGGGGGGAATCAAAATGAATTCCTGGGGGGAATAAAAATGAATTCCTGGGGGGAATCAAAATGAATTCCTGGGGGAATTCAAAATGAATTCCTGGGGAAAATCAAAAGGAATTCCTAGAGGAAATCAAAATGAATTCCTAGGAGGATTCAAAATGAATTCCTAGGGGAATTCAAAATGAATTCCTGGGGGAATTGGGTCCTTAAGCCCTACCTCGTTTATGGTTGCATACGAAGTCAAGAATACTTGTATCGTTGTTATAAAAATTCTGGTAAAATTCTAAATCAGTAAAAATAATATTTTTGTGTTTAAGACATTTTCAGGCAAATTTTGGGCTGTGCAACATTTCAGAACGAATGAACCATCAGCCCAAAACGTCAGCCCCATATATTAACTGTCAAAGGTTGAGTCAAGTGCCCTGCGGTGTTTTGCTAGTGCGTTTGAATCCGTACGTCAAACAAGACCGAAAATGTCGAGGTAGCATTTTTCATCTATTTTTCAATTTCAAATTAAACAATGTTCTTTTCGATTTTTGAGTCTAAATTAAAACTGACACGTTTAGAATGATTACCTTCATCGTTCCCTGAAAGAAAATCGAATATCGATTCTTCATTTTGGGACCCAATTCAAAGTAAATTCCTGGGGGAATTCATCATGATTTCCTGGGGGAATTCAAAACGAATTCCTGTAGGAATTCAAAATGAATTCCTAGGGGAATTCAAAATGAATTCTTTAGGAATTCAAAAATGAATTCCTTGAAATTCAAAATGAATTCTAGAAATTCAAAATGAAATTCTAGGGAAATTCAAATGAATTCCTAGGGAAATTCAAGAAATGAATTCTAGAAATTCAAAATGAATTCCTTGAGAAATTCAAAATAATTCCTTGAAATTCAAAATGAATTCCTTGGGGAATTCAAAATGAATTCTAGAATTCAAAATGAATTCTAGAAATTCAAATGAATTCTAGAATTCAAAATGAATTCTAGGATAATTCAAAATAATTCTAGAAATTCAAAATGAATTCTAAAGGAGTTCAAAATGAATTCCTAGAGAATTCAAATGAATTCTAGAAATTCAAAATGAATTCTAAGAAATTCAAGAATGAATTCCTAGGGAAATTCAAAATGAATTCTAGAAATTCAAAATGAATTCTAGAAATTCAAAATGAATTCTTAGAAATTCAAATAATTCTTGAAATTCAAAATGAATTCTGAAATTCAAGAAAATGAATTCCTAGGAAATTCAAATGAATTCTAGGGAAATTCAAAATGAATTCCTTGGGAAATTCAAGTAAATTCCTTGAGAATTCAAAAATGAATTCTATTGAAATTCAAAATGAATTCTAGGAATTCAAAATAATTCTAGAAAGAATTCTAGAATTCAAATGAATTCTAGAGAATTCAAAATGAATTCCTAGAATTCAAAATGAATGCCAAGAAATTCAAATGAATTCCTAGAAATTCGAAATGAATTCCTAAAATTCAAAATGAATTCTAGGAAATTCAAAATGAATTCCTAGGGAGTTCAAAAATGAATTCCTTGAAATTCAAAATGAATTCTTAGAATTCAAAATGAATTCTAGAATTCAAAACAATTCTAGAAGAATTCAAAATGAATTCCTAGAAATTCAAAATGAATTCCTATAGAATTCAAAATGAATTCTAAATTCAAAATGAATTCCTAAATTCAAAATGAATTCTTAGAAATTCAAAATGAATTCCTAGAAATTCAAAATGAATTCCTAGAAATTCAAATAATTCTAGAAATTCAAAATGAATTCCTGAAATTCAAAATGAATTCCTAGAAATTCAAAATGAATTCCTTGAGGAATTCAAAATGAATTCTAATAGAATTCAAAATGAATTCTAGAAATTCAAAATGAATTCTAGAAATTCAAAATGAATTCTAGGAGAATTCAAAATGAATTCTAAGAAATTCAAAATGAATATAAAGAAATTCAAAAATGAATTCTGAAATTCAAATGAATTCTAGGAAATTCAAAATGAATTCTAGAAATTCAAAATGAATTCCTAGAAATTCAAAATGAATTCCTTGGGGGAATTCAAAATGAATTCTAGAAATTCAAAATGAATTCTAGAAATTAAAATGAATTCTAGGGAATTCAAAATGAATTCTAGAAATTCAAATGAATTCTGAAATTCAAAATGAATTCTAGAATTCAAAATAATTCCTAGAATTCAAAATGAATTCTAGGGAATTCAAAATGAATTCCTAGAAATTCAAAATAATTCTAGAATTTAAAAGTCAAATTCTGAAATTCAAAATGAATTCTAGAAATTCAAAATGAATTCTAGAAATTCAAAATGAATTCTAAAGGAAATTCAAAATGAATTCTAGAAATTCAAAATGAATTCTAAGAATTCAAAATGAATTCCTAGGGGAAATTCAAAAATGAATTCCTAAAATTCAAAATGAATTCTAGAAATTCAAAATGAATTCTAGAAATTCAAAATGAATTCTAGAAATTCAAAATGAATTCTAGGGGAATTCAAAAATGAATTCTAGGGAATTCAAAATGAATTCTTAGAATTCAAAGTGAATTCTAGGGATTCAAAATGAATTCTTAGAATTCAAAAAATGAATTCTAGAAATTCAAAATGAATTCCCTAGGGGAATTCAAATGAATTCTAGAAATTCAAAATGAATTCTAGAAATTCAAAATGAATTCTAAAATTCAAAATGAATTCCAAGAAATTCAAAATGAATTCAAGAAATTCAAAATGAATTCTTAGAAATTCAAAATGAATTCTAGAAATTCAAAAATGAATTCTAGAAATTCAAAATGAATTCTAAGAAATTCAAAATGAATTCCTAAGAAATTCAAAATGAATTCTAGGGAATTCAAAATGAATTCCTAGAAATTCAAAATGAATTCCTAGAAATTCAAAATAATTCCTAGAAATTCAAAATGAATTCCTGAAATTCAAAATGAATTCTAGAAATTCAAAATGACTTCCTAGGGGAATTCAAAATGAATTTCCAAGGGAATTCAAGATGATTTCCTAAGGGAATTAAGGATGAATTCCTACGGGAAATTTAAAATGAATTCCTGGGGGGAATCAAAAATGAATTCCTGGGGGAATTCAAAATGAATACCTGGGGGAATTCGAGTTGAATTCCTAGGGGAATTCAAAATGAATTTCTGGGGGAATTCAATATGAATGCCTGGGAGAATAAAACATTAATTCCTTGGGGAATTAAAAATGAATTCCTGGGTGATTTCAAAATGAATTCCTGGGTGAACTAAAAATGAATTCCTGGGTGAATTCAAAATGAATTCCTGGGGGAATTTCTAAATGAATTCCTTGGGGAATTCAAAATGAATTCCTTGGGGAATTCGAAATGAATTCTTGGGGGAAATCAGAATGAATTCCTGGAAGTATTCAGCATGAATTCCTGAGGTAAATTCAGTATGAATTCCTGGGAGATTTCAGAATGACTTCCTGGGGAACTCAGAATGAACTCCTAAAGATATTCTGAATGAATTGCTAAAGAAATTCTGAATGAATTCCTAAAGGAATTCTGAATAAATTACTAAAGGAATTCTGAATGAATTCCTAAAGGAGTTCTGAATGAATTCCTAAAGGAATGCTGAATGAATTTCTAAAGGTAGCCGATTTTCGACATTACACAGATTGCTTTGTGAAAAATCACGAGATTCGATTCAAAAACGGCTGAGATCTGGATGCTCAAAGTTTTCGTTTCACGTTTTTTGCGACCTCGGTACTTTACGTTACAAATCGTTATGCCCGTGTAGTGTTAATACAATATTTCAGACGAATCCCTCGAGAAACCATTCTATCGAAAAGATTGCGTTTTAATTTTTAAAGTATTCCAGTTTTATCACAACATCTTTCCTTGTAAATAGAAGAAGAAAACGAATTTGAATTAGACAAAATTGGGCTATCTATTCTTGAGTGATAGGCGGTCGTACGAATGCCAACTTTTTTTTATATATACAAAATTATTGATCACTTTTCCCGGGCACTTGGGCCTTTAAGTTAGTTAACCTTCTATCGACACACTTTTGATACATTCTTAATTGATAACGAATCAATTTTGTGAGAAATGCATGGTGGTTTGGTGCAAATTGGTCAACTGACTGAAAAGGTATCACACTTTTACTTCATGTGTTGTACTTTTGACAACAGTGCGAGTCCCGGGAGGTTAAATAAACCAATGCTGCTTAGAGCTAAAATGAAGATCATTGTTCTAATCTAGAAACTTAAATTGAAAGAACGAATTTAAATTTCAAAGTTGATGTTCTATTATTTATAATGTATGTATATTTGCCAAACAAAAATAGTTAGTAATTCATGCGTAATCATCATGAACTTAGAATATAACACAAAAGTTATGATCGAAAAGAATGGGACAACATTTGGATATAATGATTCTTGGAAACATTCAGCCTCGCTGCTATTAATTTCTTTCAGCATACGGCAACAAACAAT
The DNA here is from genome assembly GCF_024139115.2 of Armigeres subalbatus. NCBI lineage: Eukaryota > Metazoa > Arthropoda > Insecta > Diptera > Culicidae > Armigeres > Armigeres subalbatus. Next base: position 165,811,231 of record NC_085139.1, read on the forward strand.
CAAGCTACAAATTGATCAATAACATCATTTGATAATTTTCCATTTATTGTTGTCAGTTTATAACTCCCATTCTATGATTGACAACGTGCCATTCGCAGTTCATTTAATCCATTCTGCCCAACAACGCCGATTAATTCCCATTGAAAACCGGTCGTAAAGCCAATCACATGTCATCGGGAGATATTATCTCGTTGCTTCTGTTTTTATACCATCAATTAATTACCGGAAAGGCTCCTCCACGATCTGTCTCAACCCGCAATAATGTCATAAAAACTTTGTCAACACGTACATATCGGTCTTCGCTGTGCAAACAATTCCATGGTATCATGAATATGATATTTGTCCAAACGGTGAGCCGACTATTGAGGCAATCAATATAACTGGTGCTAAAATGAGACTCCAAGAAAGGGCAGAACCAATTACTATTCGTATCAGCTCATTCACACCGTCACGATAAGAAGGCGGCAAATAATGTCATCAAAATCAGACCTGAACGAAACTTTTCACCAAGGAACAACGGCTTTCGAACGTGTCTGTTTTCATTTGAATATTTGTTGAGGTACGATTTGTTGTGGCACAGATGTACCCAATTATACGCATATGAAAACGAAAAGAGGATCCTGAAGCGTACATAAAATTGTTGGTTTACCATATTAGAATGATTCGTGGAAATCATTCGATAGTTGCTGAGCCCCTGTTTCCCAGATTTACCTCTGTAAGATGATGAAGAACATTAGCTTTCATTCTATGTTTGACTAGTTATACAATCGAATCTGTTTAATAAAAACTACTCTGAACCAGTCTACAGCAAATCCCAACCCGCCCCAACGAGGGCGCTCTTGACTGAAGCGTCATGTCCCAGCTGAACTTATCGTAAACAAGACACTTATCATTAAAACAATCTTTTTGGGAATAGCCTCGAGCGTTTGCGGAAATTTCACGCTCGCCTTTATCGGCAGACAGGGGCGCAGAATATCTTCGCCGACTCTATCTGCCGATCGAATGCATGTGAATTTTCCTTCCTAACCGGATTACCGGGTTACAGTCGTGCCCCGCTGTCTGAGCGATACGGCAGACGATATTTGTTTTGACACTGATGAAGGTATAATAAACCTCGCACGGACGAACGTCGGGCAGATGGAATTTATTCGAATATTTTCGATTTGGGGTGCAAATACCTACATCTGCTGTACGGAATTACCAGGACGAATGCAATGACTGTTCGCGAGTAATAAAAACAATATTGCTTTTGTTCACGACCTACAGTCATATGCAAAATAGAAGATATCAATGGAATGGTTATTTAGAGTATAGTCTTCGGGGTCAAGTGGAACAATAGTAGGTACTAACAGTAGCCTTGTTTTCCATTACAAAAATGTCATAAAATAATCAGATTATTCTATGAAGACATATATTAGATCATAGTATATCTTGTCTTTAAAATTCATTTTAGATTTAAAACATTGTTTCAAGCTAGCATGTTGTGTATCGTACCAATATGGACTAGTTGCTACAGAACCATAAAGAAGGCACTTCAGTGAATTCAAAATACAAATTTTAAAAATGATTCTGAAGTTGCCTCCTTGATCTAGAACCAAGAGATTTCATAGAATTTCTATTTCTTAGTCACGGAAACAAAATTCCAATAAAATGATTTCCATTTGTAGACGAAAATCATTGCAATTTTCTATTGTTTTTATGATCAACACTTTGAACTTAGTATTAATTAGGCTTAATTTAAGTTAAAAACATTGTATCAACCAATTCAAACGATAACCTGTTTTTGAATTAATAACAAGTTAACAACAAGGTAGAAACAACAGCATTTTAAAAATGTATAATCACATCTTAAATGATCATATTTTTCAACGGGAGACCTATTTACCTCTCTCGTGCGTTTGATTCGTTTCAAACAGAAACAACCACTCTTCATCCCTATGTCTCAAATGTGATGTCGTCGCTTGTTATGGGATGCCGGAGGTGTCTCTGCAGTGGGATTGTGGGATTTGGGGAAATTGTTTTGTTGGGACTTGTGACGACAGAGTTGAACGTTCGTTCGTTCGTCTTCGCAAATATTAGTACAGCTTAGATATGCTGCTCGGAAGATGGGAACGGGCCCGACTGATTTGAATCATATTTTATATCTTTATCTACACTCGAGAGCATCATAGATGATGGTGGGAAGTTTCTTGTGCAATCGAAGCCGTCCACACGTCACTTGTGTGCTGAGTTCTTGAATTCCGTGTAATCTAAATAAGTGTAATCGTAGTAGGCAGAGTATTCGTCGGCCTTTTGTTTGCTCGCTGACAGACGTACCTCAATAATATACGGCATTAAGTTTTTGCAACGAGATGAAAAATGTGTTGTAAAATTGGTGTCGACCGAAACATCTCATGACTCAACTGTTGCTTCGTTGAGAGCATCGGAAAAGTATACAAATTTCTACAAAAAAATGAATTGGTGCTTTTGATTGATGGTTCCTGGAATATTTTCACTAAACAAAAAATCTGCTTAAAATTAGGGTGACCATATAGTATCCTAAAGGAGGACATGTCCTCCTTTTTCATTGAAAACCAGATGTCCTCTCTATGCGCTAAAATGCCCTCCTTTTTGGAAATTTTAGAAAAACAGTTGCAGAATAACTATTTCTGAACAAATTCTAGTCCAACAAACAATAATACAACATAAGTCCGTTCTGTGACAAAACGTTGCACACGTTTGCGTTTCTGGTTTATTTTCCTTTAAGTTTTGGAATAAAATAATATAAATATAGAGTTATAGGGAAACAAGGGGCAATATGGACACCCTAAGGTTTTAATCAATAATAGGTGATTAAAATTGAATATCATTCGGATTTTTAGCAAATACATGATACTATTACCAACAATCAATATGAAACTGGAGATTTTTTCGTGGTTCCTGTTTAGTAAGCTATGAACGGTCTTCGGTACCCAACAATAAAAGCGTCGCTGCAGTACGTAATCTATTGATGGACCCTTAGAACAAGTTTTAGCACTGATGCTGTCATAGCAACATTTTCGTAGGTTGTTTTTTCTTCAAACAAAAACAATATACAAAAATGGAAGCTGCAACTGTTTGCAGTTAATTACTATTGTGAAAAAAATACTACTTTATAGTGAAGTTTTACCTATTTAAAGCCATTAGAAAACTGTAAGTGTTCTGATGAACATGATTGTAAAAAGTAGAACTTATTATATTTGAACTTTTTTTTAGAAAAGTGAATCTCTAAACCCGCATCGCAAGCCATATCCCTTTTACCAATAACAGTATGACTCTAATTTTATGGCCCCGGAACCGCTCAGTCCCGGAAGGGAACTGGCATAGACCCCTAGCTACTGCTGTAGACATGGCAGCCGTCTAGGGTGGGCGCAGATTGCAGAAGGCCTCTTTTTGCTCAGGGTCTTTGGTGCGGGAAGGCTATCGGAAGCGTGAATATAGGTAACTGTGAAATTTTATTTCAACTGAGAGTTTTATTCAAACAGTAACAATTACCAACAGGTGCTTGGTCGATAAGATGGTCGGTTAGTCGCTGGACGATAATGCGACGGTCGGGTGCCACGAGCATTCGGTCGTCAAAGTCACCCGCGGGAGGCCAAACGGGAACGCAGCCGTCTCGTGGCCGAAGGGTGGTGAGACCCTAAATTGATAAGGCAGCTGGAATGTCGTACAAGCAACAGCTTCCGACAAGTGGCCGAGCGATGTTGCGGTCAAACGATAACGTAGCCGGCTCCCAACGAATTGAGCCGAACTAGAATCCAGGGTACGAATGGGCGATCGAGCAGGATGCCATTGGCAGGTGGCCGTAGCGACCTTTGACAGATAGGTCAGAGCCGCGTCCTTTCTCGAGAAACTGCAGATATAAATATACGCAAAAAAAACACTTGGCACCTCTGTCTTTAACTCTCCCACAAGAACCCTGTCGACCAAACGCTTAGGCTTCTGTCCCACCGCCTCAGGCTTGAGTACTCATCCCTCACGGAAGCGCGTGTTTTATCTTCCCTATTTTCATACTGATAGCCTATTTAGATTACGCCATTAATGACATAATAATTGGCGTTTCAGGGTAAATACGCTTTATGATGTCATTATTTACGTAATATTCCATACATTTTGCGCTGTCAAAAGATACCCGCTAAAAAGAGGCATAAAAAATTTATTACGAACAATTATTACGAGAGAGCTTTCGTTCTAACTGGAATGCAGGGAGAAATTCAACAAAACAAAACTGACAAGCGTCACGCTCTCTTTGCCAGAGAGAAAATTCTCTCTGTTTTCATTTCGTTTTGTAGTTGACAGTCATGCTCTTTCTGTCGCAGCAGGGTCGAATGCATGTTAGATGGAAATCTTCTGAGCGCTGAAGAATAACTCGGATTGTGATGGTTTTGTGGAAAGCATTTTATATGATGAAAAATAATGATGATAATTATTTATTCTCCACTTATTCAACATGAATTGTTTAAAAAACAGATGCTCTCTAGAATTAACATAAAGTATTTAACTTAAACCTAGATTTAATAGAACAAATGGAATAAATTTTCAAAGTTCAAGGGCCAATGCGGAAGACAATTTAAAACGTAGGAATGGTTGTAAAACGAATATATTTGATGAATAAACATGATTTCATAAATTGTTTCAATTCTGCTCCTTGAATGGCTTAATATACTTTAAATTTCAACATTTTTCACGTGGGACAACTGTACGATTTGAATGGGATGTATATATAAAGTAGAATAGCCTTAAATAAAACATGGATTGGTAATGCATTAATTCATCCAAAATCCAGTTTAAATTATATCACATTCACACGATTCGATTTTGTTAGAAGCTGTATCATTGATTGTCGAGTAGAACGCAATGGTTCAGTTTCCATTTTGAAAAAAAAAACTTAAATTGCTGTGTTGCCCTTCATACATGGAGATACTGGTGGAAATACATTTTAGTTCGATAATATTTCTTGAAAATTGGTCCAATCGTCCTTTTTTTATTTATTTGTGAGAATTCCCAAAAGTATCTAAATTTTTCTATCAAATCTCCGTTCGATCAAAGTACAGAATCAAAATACTTTTTAAACTTAAAAATAAATTGAGGAATAGTCTGATTCCCCGAAGAACGGCGCACCCAACTAATGAATGTAGCTTCGCTCATTATCCTTAATGAGAGCTTAAAATATTCTTCGAAAATCCCTTTTCATATTTTTTTTTATATTTTTTTTCGTAGAAACTTTGTGCAGAAAAAAATGTTCGATTGTCGCCACACAAATGCTTGATTTCGCAAATTAAATTTTAAAACTCTCCTTGAATTCAACCCTGTATTAGCGTGCAAATGAGGAAACATGGAAACGTCAAGATATATTATCTTGCTGCAGTCTGAACACCTCGTAATAATTGGATACCCTCTCATTTAACAAAGTCATAAATAGCCATGAATAGGCTATTAGAGGTCGCTCAATCACCTGGTTTGCATTTTGACGACCCACCGTATAAATTTAATTTTACCGTTTGGAAACAAAAACCAAGTAAGAAGCCTTCACGATTCAATTAATCAAATAAAGATAACTAAATGTTACCACTGGTAACATTTAGTTTTTGTTTCCCCAAATTCGATTAAAAACAAGGATTTTTCATTTGCGACGCTCCTGCTGCAGATTCTACTGATGCACGCAAAAATCGAAACTATTCGCAAAGAAACGAAACAGATTCATCTATCGTACTATTCTAGAGCAAAATTACTTGAATTGATCACGATCATAAGAACAACATTGATGTAGGCAAGAATGGAGGTGAATCTGATCTGTACCGAAATTTTGCATGTTGAAGCTGAAGAGTTATATCGAGTGTGTATTGGAATGCTATCAGGGATACATGATTCTGCCGATAACATGCGTGGACGTACGGTCCTTGAAACTTTTGAGCATCCTCGGGCCGCCGCCATTACATGTTCATCCTTAAATAGATTCACAGTTTGGTCAAAATTCATGCAAAAAAATGCAAACGTAATTTTCCAAAGTAATTTCTTGTAAGCCTTCAAGGAGTTCTAACGAATCTGAAAACAATTGAAAATATTATAGTTAAGGAAAATTAAAATATTGTAACTCCTGCAAACCATTGAAAATAAAAATAATAAATAAATAGTCAGGATGATAACCTTGACAACAGTAAAAATACCTGCCTACCTAGTGAAAACTACAACTATTCGAATTTATGTTGAAGCGTTGCTTTGTTTTACTGGGTACCGAAATCTTAGTACATGGAACCATAAAATGAGTACTAATTTGTTCTGACCCCAACATCTTGATTATTATATCTATGCTATTACTCGTTAACTACCAGTTCTGTTGTAAATCGGATTGAAAATAAGGCGATTTTAATCAAATAGGACGATTTTGTAATAGTTAATTTTTCACTACTCTCGGGAAGGTAGCGGGGCAGACTGGGGAATGGGGCAGTATGGACACCCTTATAAAATATGAGAAAATTATCTTACTCGTGATTATATGCCATCGTAACCTATTTTATGGATCGTCCAAAAAAATAATACCAAATGTTCATCTTCCTGTCATGTTTTTGTATGAGACACCTAAAATTGTGTTTGGATCATCAACATCCGAAAATCGATTTCCCTCTTCTTAAGCGAGGTCATATATGGTCGTTTTCTATTGTAATTCCATGGTGAATAGAAGAAGATTGATTAAGTAACGCAAAAATTTGCCACTTTCAACCGGCCTCATACATGTATGTCGAACTTTTTGTATGAAGTCCTACCCCCAAATAGAGTGTTCAGTTTGAACATATTTAAAAACTGTTGGAAATTTTGAAAAAAAAAACAAGAAAACTTGTCAAAAATGCATGCCAGAGCACTATAAATAACAGAATTTTGCTATGGGATGACCAATAATTGAGAAATCATCTTCTATGGTAAAGTAAAGCTTATTTTATGGGAGGTGAAACTTATAATTTTTAATCATTTGGAAGACATTCTTACTTTTTTGTCAGATTTATGCGCTAAGAAGATGAAACAAAGACTTCTACGTTATAAATTAGTTGTTTATGAAAGAATTATAGAGTTCGCTGCATTGAAAGTAGAAAAATGATTGAATTAACAAAAATATTGGGGGTGTCCAATCTGCCCCGGGTGTTCATAACGCCCCCCTGGTCCCCTACAGATGTCAAAAATATCAGAAGAATCAGAATTGTGAGAAATAGATTCGTAAAAAATAATGCAAACGCTTCTCAAATTTTTCAAATTGCCTTTCAAACGCATTGAACAGTAGGGGAAACTGGACACACGTGATCCCCGGGGACACGTGATCCCCCCCTGTTATCTCGAAACCTAATAACATTTTTATACCACTGATATGTGTAAACAGATCCGGTAGACAGATAATTGAATCTGAGTAACATTTGATGTTAGTTCCTTTATGTATTCCTTTATGTATATGGGTATGGGTTTCTAAAGGTTTTATTATTTTAGAGTTCTCAATTCTTTTTTTCTGCAAAAGTAAAAAGTTTAATAACTTATTATATATTAAATCAAAACTTGTCAAATTTTTACTGGACGTAGTATTATTATTGCAGAATTGAATAAGCTCATTAAATTGATTATTGCTCATTTCACATTGAATGGAGAAATAAACCAAGATAAATACTCAACATGGACTGGACACACTTGATCCCCCACAGTTTGGACACACTTGATCCCGAAATTGCATATATTAAGGCGTTTGTTGTATTCCATTGCATTTGCATATTATTGTATGGCATGCAACTTATTGATCTGTAATAATTCTTTTCTGGTTTATAACTTTAAATAAATTTATTTACTTCCTTCAATTTTATCATTCAAGCACACGCGTATTTTTTTTTTATAATAGCCTTGTCTAATTACCTAGAACAAAGTGTAGGTGAACATATTTAACATTGATTCATTTTATTAAATGCAAGGAAATTAATTAACATATTGTTCAATCTAAGATTAAATGAAGTTTTGAAAATACTCAAGAAATCACCGGGTGTAAAATCAGTACTGTTAGATCTACTATTCAATTGTACTTTCTCTTTTAAATGGGGTAAGTTTATTTAGAATCACTATTTCATCGTATTTTATCGCAGGTCTTCCTGTCTGTCTTCATAAAGAATGTTTAACAATAGACTAATCCTACCGCTTCTATTCAATATTTTAAAAGAAATCGCATTTATGTACTAATATCATAAACGTAAATATAATGTTTCAAGCATGCGTGCCAGTACCACAGTGATGTATGAAATCACCAGCTTGGTATGATTATGGTCGTGGTATTGGTAGTAGTTGGTAGTAGACCGCGATGCATCACAGACCTTTTTTGTTGGTTTCAAAATAGGCACTTTGGGATATTTACCACTGGCCATGAGTTTTGAAGTGCGTGTAATTTTTAAAATAAGAAGCAAGATAATTAGATTTAAAAACAACAAATATTTATTTAATATTTATGTTTTGATCATCCAGTTTTGGTATCATAACTTTATCAGCCACACAGAGAGATCGTTTTGGAAACATCATGGTTGTCGTAATATGACCTCTGCCTTTCAGTGGAGTGGATTGATTGCATAAATAATCATCAGCATGTCAACTTTATTGATAATTGTCACTGTTACTCTATTCGGGAATCAAAATACTTGCCTTACCTAATACCAACAATATTTTTAATTCATGCACGACTGTTTTTACGTTAGACTATAAAGAATTGTTCGGATTTGAAAATAAATCAATTTAGCCTTTCATCAAACATGAAAGAACCTAAATGAATCATTTGTTTGAGAAACTGCATAAGTCCATTTTACATTATTCCGAGAGAACAATAAACAACTGTTTTTGAACAAATTTGCACCCAATATTTCGATTTCTTCGATACAGATCAATAGTTTTAGACAAAACTCAACACCCTGGGGCAGTGGAAAAAATGTAAGCAGTACTGCACAATTGCTCTTCAAAGTACGTGGACATATGTAGTTTCTCAAACAAACGAAAAAAAAACATACATTCCTGAACAAATTTTTTTTTCGTATTTTTTGCCAGAATACGTATTTTTGAACGAGGATTCAGAATAAATAAAAATCTCATTTTGGCCAAAAATGTTACATATGCAGTTTCTCAAACAAACGGTTCAAATATGCTCAGCACATAAAGGGATCAATTCCCTCCGATATGGGGATCAAGTCTCCCGCAAGTTTTGAAAATGTCAAATTTTCTATCTTTTAGAAAAATCGATTTTTGGATAACTTTCACGAAAAACTAATTTCTTCTAATGATGTTTTTGAATAACTAAATAAATTGTTCATCAAGTCCATCTTAAATCGTAAAGATTTAAGGTCACTCCTGACAGAATCCATGTTTCAAAGTGCTCGCGTTTTCGGGGGCACACTACTCGATACGGAGGCGGCGGACAACTGTCATTTTTGTTGATTGAGCTTTGCTGCGTCGCAGCATGCGTGAAAAAAAAATGACAGTTGTGCGTTGCTTCCGGATCGAGTGGTGAATTAAAACGCGAGCACTTTGAAACTTGATTCTATCAGGACTCAACATTCTACATCGAGAAACATCCGAAATAAAAGTGGGGATCATGTGTGTCCAGTTTCCCCTACATACGTTTCTTGAATATATAAGGCAAAGAGCCAGTGATGGGAATTATAAAAAAAATGTCATGGGATTGTTATTACTAATTTCCTAATAGCTTTTTTTTCAAAAGTTGTTTGCATTTCGGATTTTTTTAATTAACATGTAATGCTTCAAAGATCTTACAACTTTGCTGCACAGATCATTGTTTTAAATATAAAGCGTGAGGCATGATAACGAATAAAAAAGTCATGGGATGGCATGGAGATGGCAATGTCATTTGACACTATTTCGGCACTATATAAAACTTTATATAAAACTTGTAAAAAGTTATTAATAAATTAGTCCCATGACATCGATAGGATATTTCCCGTCACTGCCATAATAATATAAATACCTTAAATTAATTTGAACAGTTTTGTGTTTTGTTAGTCTAAATTGAGAACTTTGTGGTCGGTATCATTCTAATTCGTACGCCTTAAATTGTGATTCTCAATGGATTTCACGAACGCATCTTGTGTTCGATTCTAATAGAACCTTATGTTCGTTAAGTTATCTATTAGAGCAATAAAAAAATCATAATTATAAACAATAAACTGTTTTTGTTAGAATTCTGTCGTTGAAAATACCAGCATTATTATATTCAACATTTGTTCACTACTGGTTTTAAAATTACTTGAAGCCTAAATCTTTTCATTAAAAAGATTGTGCTGGTAGTTTAAAATTAGAAAGTGCTTTATGTAGACTATAATGAGAGTCGGAAGCTTTCCATCTGGAGCTAATAAAGTAATCTGTTATGTTAATAAAGTAGAAGAAAATGTTGTATTTGCCTCAACTAACGAAAACTTCTTTCAATAGACTTAGGTGGGACCAAAATCCGGCGGAAAATTTTCCCGAGATGTAAGGTGACCTTTATTCAGCCAAATGTCCTCCTTATTCGCTACGATTCGGTGAATTGTCCTCCTTTGGAAAAAAAATCATATGGTCACTCTAAATTTAAACTACTTGTATCTACATGTCAGTGTATTATTGTTATTTATTTATTTAGACTTAGACCTAACTGGCATCTGCAGTACATAGAAGTCATGTCCATTCAACTCGGTCCTTGACTAAACGTCGCCAGTCACGCAGTCATCAGAGGGTCAACTTATCGTCTTCCACCTGATTAAATCACCTTGCTGGCTGCGCTCCTCGCCTTCCTGTGTCCCTCAGATTACTATCAAGAACCATTTTCACGGGGCTTCTTCTTCTTCCTCTTCTTATTGAGATTACATTCCCCACTGGGACATTTCCGCCTTGCTGCTTAGTGTTCTCTTAGCACTTCCACAGCGAGGTATCTAAACCAAGTTACCATTTTTGCATTTGTAAATCATAGCACGATGATACTTCTATGTCCGATTTTCGCGGAATGCGAAGAGGTGGAACAGCTGTGCTGTGCTCAAGAAACACACCATCAAATGCTCAACGCATCCCCCAAAGGCTTCGTGCCGCAAGCAGAGATGTGCAGGGAATAGGGATAACGATGGGAGCATCTCGACGGACGAACATTCCAGTTCCTCTCCAAGCAGCTTTTGCAGAGCAACCTATATTCGACGATGCCGGCAATCCGCCGAAGAAACGTAATCGCAGCTACCGCAGGTGCAACCATAGCTGAAGGTTTTTGTGAAGGGCGATCCGCCGAATTTGTACCCGAAAATTTGTCAGCTGAAATGTAATTTTCAGCTCTGCAGCGGGCACGTGAAAGTGATGTCGGCAAACAAGGACCATCATCAATCTGTCGTAGAGTTCTTCGAGGTCCACAAGTGTTAGTACTACACTCACACAACCGCTCAAGGCTTTGCTGCAAGGACTCCACGACATGAAGGAACAGGGGCTCTAAGCAGAACTCGAAAGTTGCGGCCTGAAGCCAGTGGCTGTACACAAAATCGCTCGTCACGACAAGGCGAGGAGATATCGCAAACAGATTTACCTGATCCATCTGGAGAACGATTCCACCACCTGAAAGGACTTGAAGCTGGTCGGCCTTATAAATAACACCGTCGTTGACTGGGAGCAATATCGGCTTGTTCACCGAGACGTCACGCAGTGCACCAGCTGCTTCAACTTTGGGCACGGTACCAGGAACTGCCGCATGAAGTGTGGCGAAACTCATCCGACCGACGAGTGCGACAAAATGGAGGTGGCTGATCCCTAGTGCGCCAACTTTGCCGACAAACATGGGGGTACAACCAGGGGCTATCCAAAGCGGGCGGAGTTCCTGGAACGGCCGACGAGCGCTTTCAATCCTTTCACCGTTACAGCCGCACAAGCGACTGGCAGCGGCAGCTGCGTCGGACTTCTTGATCAATCGCCATCGTCAGTCCCAGCGAAATTACCACCGAGCAAACTGGAACGGTTGCAGCAAGTCGTCGATTCCAACAGCTGCGCTACATTGAACAGACGATTTCGGTGGCCCAGGAGCAGCATGTACACCTGTGTTCAGAATAATAGCAGCGGAAGCCGTTTTTCATACCAAATGGTCAACTTTGACAAACTGTATCTTTGTACTCCGATGAGCGATTGAGCTGAAATTTTGGCAGTGAACTACAAATATGATGCAATTTACACATACTACGTATCATTTTTTTCGAATGACGCGTTAAAAAATTACGCACTAGGTCAAATTGTTAAAAAAAATAGCAGTTTTCATTTTTGATATATTGGTCAATTCAAATGTCAAATTCAACAATTTATAATTTTTAAATTATTTACTTAGTGTCTCGCAGCACCTGCATTCCAATTATGTGTTTTCCAGATATTTCAAAAACAAAAACTGGTATTATTTTGAACAAATTGACCTAGTGCGTAATTTTTGAACGCGTCATTCGAAAAAAATGATACGTAGTATGTGTAAATTTCATCATATTTTAGTATGATACGTAGTATGTGTAAATTTCATCAATTTCAGCTCAATCGGTCATCGGGGTACAAAGTTACAGCATGTCAAAGTTGATCATTTTGTATGAAAAACGGCTTCCGCTGCTATTATTCTGAACACAGGTGTACCAACAGCTCGTCAGGTAAGCAAGGTACTTCACCTCTCGTTTATTCAAACATCCATCGAGTTTTACCAACAGCGGCACGATCAATCAATTTATTCGACCAACAATATCACACACGAACGACCGAAGCGATAACCTGAGCACCAACCATCAAAAAATATATGGGGGTTTGTGCAACTTCACTACAAATGCTCGAACATGTTCGGCGAACCTTGACATCACCCCCGAAAACTCAAACCCGACCAAAATCAAACCGTTTTATTTTTTTCCAACCGAGCCGCCAACTGTCAAATAGTTGTTCGAACAACTTCACACACGTTCAAACAAAGCAGCAACCGAAGCGTTTTCTTGGGGCGGAGTCAATGTTCGTCAAACTGCTTGACTGGTGTGTACGTTGCTTAAGACACGTTGTAATTGCTTGACAAAAATCATCCAGGCCAGAATGTGCACCTCAGGAAAAGCGATTTCTCCAAAAAGATCCGCGCTCTTCCAGACTGTGCTAAGCCGATCTGGAAAATGGCCAATATTCTTAAATTCAAGCCTCGGCTCATTGCACCATTGATTCCATTAGACAACAATGGTTCGAAGGATCGCTTAGTAACTCCCGCAGAGAAGGTCGCCGAAATAGGTTGTCACTTTGTCAGCTCACACAACCTTGGATAGATAATCGTCGCTACACCCGTTTTCGCATAACTTCGATGGTAGTCCATTCCGTACTGCAAAATATGTGGGGTGTTGAATTCCATCGAACATGTATACGCCGGTGTCCGAAGTTCGACGCTCACCAATAGATTGAAGGCTATATCCAGAGTGTAAAATAATCGAATTGTTTTGGTGAAGTCCATTTTTCTTCACATGTCAGCTCACTTGCAGACACATTCATAGTCGGCTCTGAACAGTCAATATTCGGTTGAAACTACAAATTGATAAATTATCTGATATGGGGCCGTACACATATTACGTAAGCACTTATGGGGGGAGGGGGGGTCTGTCAATATCTTACGCGCCATATAAATAAAAAATCTTTTGTATGGAAAAAATCTTACATGGGGGGAGGGGGGTCGAAAAACCCTAAAAAATTGCTTACGTAATAAGTGTACGGCCCCTATTTGAACACGTTTTAACCCTTATGCGGCCGACGGGGTACCCGTGTTCCTTTTTCAAATTCAAGTGGTGATATTTCAATGAATTTTTATAGCTGAAAGCTGAAACTCGGTGACATCTGTGAGAAAATCACGTTGATACAGTGAGGAGGGACGTGGGGAGGGGCATCTGATTTTTTTACCACGTGGATGGCCGACAGGGTACCCGTGTTCCACTAAATTGATATTCTCATAACTTCAACAATTTTCAACCGATTTGGATAATTATGACAGTTTTGGAAACAGAAACTCATATACTTTTTGCCCATAGTCAAGGTTTACAGCTTTTATCCATGGTTATACAAGAAATCTGTGAAGTCAGGCTTAAGAGTCTACACACGTAACCGAAGGACTATCAACCAGTTTCAAATATATTACATGCTCATTGCGCTTCTTAGAATAGTCGGTGTTCACAGTATATATTCTTCAAAAATCCCTGGAATAAGGCCTCAGTCATCCAAGAAATCCCTGGAATAAGATCTTATGGCTAACGTAACCAAAGGTCTATCGTGTAAATTCAAAAACGGTACATGGTCTTTATGGTGCTTAGCATATAATGCTTTCACAGAATATGTTCCGGGTCATCCAATGACCTTTTCTTAAAACATGTTTGCAAGTTCTTGTTGCTGTCATTGATTCCAGGTAGTCTACGAGCTCCATACAGTCAAGGTCTTGGCATCAATCTCCGTAATGGAGGCAGTTAACGAAGAATAAACAAGTTGTGTGACTTCTTCTTGGTATATGTTTGTATTCTAAGTAGTTCTTGTTGTCGACGTGGGCTCCAGATAGTCTACGAACTCCATAGAGTCAAGATCTGTGGATCAACCTCAGTAACGGAGGCAGTGATTGAAGAATAAACAAGTTGTGTGACCCCTACTTGGTATCTGTTTGTATTCCAGGTAATTCTTGTTGTTGTCATTGGTTCCAGGTAGTCTACGAACTCCATAAATTCAAGGTCTGTGGATCAACCTTCGTAATGGAGGCAGTTAATGAAGAATAAACAAGTTGTGTAACCCCTTCTTGATATATATCTGTTTTTCATGAAGTTCCTATTGTTGTCGTGAGTTCCAGGTAGTCTACGAACTCCACACAGTCAAGGTCTTTGAATCAATCTCCGTAATGGAGTTATCGAAGAATAAACAAGTTGTGTGGCCCTGTCTTGGCATATGTTTGTATTCCAAGTAGTTCTGGTTGTTGTCGGGGGCTCTAGGTAGTCTACGAACTTCATAGATTCAAGGTCAGTGGATGGAGTAATGGAGGCAGTTATTGAGAAATAAACATGTTTTTTTACCCCTTCTTGGCATATGTTTGTTTTTCATGTAGTTCTTGTTGTTTTTGTGAGTTCCAGGTAGTCTACGAACTCCATACAGTCAAGGTCTTCGAAAAAATCTCCGTAATGGAGGCGTTTATCGAAAAATAAACAAGTTGCGTTACCCCTTCTTGGTATATGTTTGTATTTCTTGTAGTTCTTGTTGTTGTCGTGAGTTCCAGGTTGTCTACAAACTCCATACAGTTAAGATCTTCGGATCAATCTCCGTAATGGAGGCAGTTATCGAAGAATAAACAAGTTGCGTGACCCCTTCTTGGTATATGTGTGTATTCCAAGTAGTTCTTGTTGTTGTCGATGACTCCAGGTAGTCTACGAACTCCATAGAGTCAAGGCCTGGGGATCGACCTCGGTAACGGAGGCAGCGTTTGAAGAATAAACAAGTTTTGAGACCCCTTCTTGATATATGTTTGTATTTCAAGTAGTTCTTGTTGTTGTCGTTGGCTCCAGGTAGTCTACGAACTCCATAGATTCAAGGTCGGTGGATCAACCTCCGTAATCGAGGCAGTTATTGAAGAATAAACAAGTTGTGTGACCCCTTCTTGGTATATGTTTGTATTTCATGTAGTTCTTGTTGTTGTCGTGAGTTCCAGGTAGTCTACGAACTCCATACAGTCAAGATCTTCGGATCTATCTCCGTAATGGAGGCAGTTATCGATGAATGAACAAGTAGCGTAACCCCTTCTTGGTATATGTGTGTATTCCAAGTAGTTCTTGTTGTTGTCGAGGACTCCAGGTAGTCTACGAACTCCATAGAGTCAAGGTATGGGGTTCTACCTTGGTAACGGAGGCAGTTATCGAAGAATAAACAAGTTGTGTGACGCCTTCATGGTATTTGTTTGTATTCTAAGTAGTTCTTGTTATTATTGGTTCCAGGAAGTCTACGAACTCCATAGAGTGAAGGTCTGTGGATCAATTTTCGTAATGGAGGCAGTTATTGAAGAATAAACAAGTTTTGTGACCCCTTCTTGGTATATGTTTGTATTCCAAGTAGTTCTTGTTGTCGTGGGCTCCAGGTAGTCTACGAACTTCATACAGTCAAGATCTTCGGATCAATCTCCGTATGGAGGCAGTTATCGAAGAATTAACAAGTAGCGTTACCCTTTCTTGGTATATGTTTGTATTCCAAGTAGTTCTTGTTGTTGTCGTGGGTTCCAGGAAGTCTACGAACTCCATAGAGTCAAGGTTGGTGTATCAACCTCCGTAACGGATGCAGTTATTGAAGAACAACTGGGAAGGACGGAAGGTAGCGGTTTTCCTCCAATACCTTTTCCGAACTTAATCTATCACATGTTGTGCATATGCAAAATCGAGTTTCAGACATAGCAATTAATTTCCAATCCGGCTGGCTCAATATCCGGAACATAGGCAATTAACTTTGAATGTACTGAACTCGAAAGGCGATCCCTCTTCGCTTATGTGGTCGGGTTGGGATCTGACGACCAACTGGCACAATCTCACACAACCCTACTTCGTCGAGCGCCGTTGGTGATGAAGCAAGTGTGTAGGAGCCAGATAATACTAAATACTCATCCTACTTGGTTGGCATTGTACAAAAACATATATGAGAGAGTTAGTTCTGAGAATGTATTGCGAGAGTTCGGCTACATGCCCGGTGCTGTGAATTTGGTTTCATCAGTACCCGCTAAGCTGCGGAGGACGACGGAGATCTTTCGTAGCTTAGTAGGGAAAACACCTGCCTAGCGTACTGGTTTCGTGGGATCAAACCCCACCGAAGTTCTGTAAATCAATCTCCGTAATGGAGGCAATTATCGAAGAATAAACAAGTTTTGTTACCCCATCTTGGTATATGTTTGTATTCCAAGTAGTTCTTGTTGTTGTCTTGAGCTCCAGATAGTCTATGAAATAGAGTCAAGGTCGATGGATCAACCTCCTTAATGAAGGCAGTTATTTGAAAATAAACAAGTTGTGAGACCCTTCTTGGTATATGTTTGTATTGTGAGTAGTTATTTTCATTGTCGTGGGCTCCGTAGCAAGGCAAAATACGTGAATGGAATCCGTATTTTTTTGTCGAAGAGACTTACAAACTTATTACAGGTAATCTTCGATATAACGTACCCCCGATATAACGTACACTCGATATAACGTCACTCGATATAGCGTACATTTTTCCCCGTTATAACGTACACTTTGAAAAATAATTTTAATTTTGGTAGTTATTACAAAATAATTTACTAAATCGTTATGATCATTCATGTAGGGATGGCATTATTGTATTGAATCTAATTTTATGAGCTAGAGGCAATAATTACTGTTTCCCCACTTTGCACTTTCCTCAGAATTCTCCCGAGGTATTGGATGATATTTACTTAATGAGGTTTTAGGCATGTCTAGTTGATATTAGTCAAAGTCAGATTTGATGACGGGTTGTTTTCAGGTCTAAGTCAGCTAATGTCGAGTGAAGTAATGTTATTGTAGATCCAGGCTTGAATTGTGTACCAGATTATTTTAAAATTAATCCTAGAGGAAATTCCCGGAGAAGCTTCCAAAATAATTTCAGGGGAGTTTTGTAGAGGAATTCCTGAAGGAAATTCTAAAATAGTTCCAAAAACAATCTTCGAAATTATTCTTTAAAAAAATCTGATTGAATTCATGAAGGGATTAAAAGAAACTGAATAAATTTTCGAAACGAATTCGTAAAGTAATTTCTGGAAGAATATTTTAAAGAATGTCCAATGGTATTTTTGAAGGAAGTCTTAAAAAAATCTCCGAAGGAGTTTCCTGAATATATTTTCAAGCAATTGCTAAAGGAATTTAGGAAGGAACTCTAAATATAATTTGCGAAGAAATTCCTAGATTTCTCTCCGACAATTCCCAGAGGGATTTCTTCAAAACATCATCCCGAAATGAATCCAGTAATTCCTTCGAAAATTCTTTCAGGAATTCTTTCGGAATTTCCCTTAGACATTAGGTCAATACTTTCACATCGTATTCTTTCTTTGATTTCTTTCAAGAAAATCCTAAGACCTCTGGACCCCCTTCGGAAACTCCTTGAGCAACACTTTTAGGAATCATCCCAGGAATTTTTCAAAAAAAAAATCTAGAATAAAAGTGATGAGTGTTTCCGAGATATTCTTGAAAATGTAGTCTAATGCGTTAATTGTTTGTGAATGGCAGGTAAGACTCGTCTCGTAGGTTTTCCCAGTACTTTAGCAACTGCAGTAGAGCAGGGCATGATTAACCTCCACCACCCTATAAGACCGCATCCAACCACTCACAATAGTCCTCCAACCCAACACCAGAAGGCCAGAAGTATCTTCGTTGAGTAGCCATTAAGGGGTGGCGTAATTGGGTCGATACTATGAGACGAAGACACTGACTTGAAAAAGGAGGTCATGACCCTGGGATGCGGTCACTATTCCACAGTATTTTGAAGCGAACGGATGTTACAAAGTTACCAAAGTTGGAAGTTGAAGAGTAGAGAGAAAGTACTTGGGACAAGAGAAGGCGTTGAGGACAATCCACGGTCTTTACGTTGGAAACCCCAGGAAGAACCGCCGTAATTCCCTAGTTTCGTAGTTGGCCCAATCCGGCATTGTTTCCACTGATAGTCGATCGCCCTTCTTATTGGTCGAGTTGTAACGAAGCAAGAAGCGAGGAAGATCTCCAACCCAGCGATACCACCGGTAAGCCCGCACAGCCACAGAAGGAAGGAAGGAAGAAGAGGAAGGAAAGAGTGGTGCAGTGCTGCGAAGAAGGCCAGAACTCTAAAGACAGGTTAACTAGCTGGGATTTCTTTGAAAAATTATCCGGAAACAATTTCGGAAATAAATCTAAAAATCATTTTAAATTCCTCCTCAATGTTTCTTTGAAAAGAATGAATTTTAAGAATTACTTCCAGAATCTACCTAATGAGTTCCTTCGGAATTTAAAACTTCTTCATGGAATTCTTTAGGAAATTCTTCTAATCATTCATTTAGCAATAAATTCACGAATTCCTTTTAAACATTATCCGGAAAAATCTTCCGAAACTCCTGTAGAAAGATGTACGGAAAATATTTTGGTAATTCTTTCGGATATCCCTTCAAAAATTCCCTTTGAGATTCGTTCTGGAATCCCTTTACAAATTTCTTCGGAAAATTATTAGGGTTTTGAAAATTCGCTTAAGAATTTATTCGGAAGTTGCTTTAGATTTTTTAGGAATTCATTTAAGAGTTCCTCCAGGAATTCCACTGGAAATCCCTATGGAGATTTTTTCGCAAATACCTTAGGAAATTTCTTCAGAAATTCCTGTTAGCGTCGAACTTAATTTCTAAATTAAAAACCCAGATTAATCCACCTAGCGGTGATGGTGCCTTTCTCGCGCAAAAGGTAATATATGTAGCCTTTACGCTTACACCTCGATGATGTACAAGAAAGGCAAAAACAGTTACACCGTCTAATGTTATGATAGAAAATTTACACTAGTAGACGACAGATGGCGCTGCCAAAAGTTTCTCGAATTTCCTATGTTCGAATTTTGACTTTCGGACAATTTCATAGTACTATGAAACTGAACGAAGAGCATACTTACGCCTAAATGCGTGCAACACGAGCATCTTTATAGTGCGATGAAACTCTTAATGGGAAGCCACGGATAAAATATTCATAGATGCAAGGCATTTTTCATAACACATTATTGTTCTATGTGACTATGTCTCATCACTATTTTAATATTATCTATTTTTTTTTTTGCAATTCGCAATTATTATGAAATTCAATGGTGATCAACAGCGTTTTAGTCTCTGTCGGATGCAACATGTTGCAAGAAAATCGGATAAGAGTTTCTATATGAAAATTTGGCTAATGTTTTTTATGGAATTTTGTGCACACACACACACATACACACACGCACACACGGACAGACAGACATTTGTTCAGTTCATCGAACTGAGTCGAATGATATATAACACTATGGGTCTCCGGCAATTCTATTAAAAGTTCGAATTTGGAGTGAAATGATAGCCTTTAGGTACAACTTAGTTGTACGAGAAAGGCAAAAGACGTTAATAAAACTAAAAAATCAGGATTTCCTAAAAAGTTCTCCAGAAATTCGTTTAGAACTTTCTCCAGCAAATATTTCAGATCTTTCTGCAGGAAATTACTTTGCATATTCCTCAGATTTTTCAGCAACTCTTTCAGAAATTTCTTCAGAAATTTCTCTGGAATTTTCTTCAGAATTTCCAGAATTTCTCTAAACATTTTCCAGGAAATTCCTTGTTTTTCGGTAATACCAGCGGAAAATGCTTCGGAGAGTTCTTTTGATTTCTTTGAAATCTTTGACTTTTTCGTTGATTTCCATCTAAATCCCTTCAAACATTTTGTTGAAAATTCTTTCAAGGAAGTATTAAAATTTCTGAAAGAATATATCCAACAAAATATCGTATAGAATTCAGGTATTTCGTATTATTTAATTGAAGAAAAGAATTCCTAAAGGAATCTCTGAAAAAATATCAATGGAATTTCCGATGAAAAAATCATAAAATTCTCCAGACTTTTATTCAGGAACTTCTCTAGAAATTCTATCGGAAATTTCGAATGAAATTGATAAAAGCTTTTTTTTCAGAATAATGTTGGCGTATATAATTAAATATTTATGGGAATATTCAATTTGGCGAGTCACGTGCCCCATCGTGTCCTAGTTTAAATCCATTAAAGATCGCGGATACTCAATAAATAAAACGAACGGTGCAACGAAAAGCAAGCCTTATGTTTCCAGTGCCTCTTAGCCTCATATTTCCTGTACTTTATATAGAAATAAAATGACGAATACAATTCTTCGGGTCATTTTTCTTAGCAACGAACAAGTTTGTAGGAATTGTTCACAAGAAAAGCTGTTTCACACTGCTAGCTGAGAATTATATAAAAAATAACATTCGCCCATAAAATACATGATAGTACAACATTTATGTAGTGTAAAATAAGGATGATTACTCATGCTTCGATTTAACGTACAATTCGATATAACGTACAAACTTGAAATCGATATGTACGTTATATCGAAGTTTACCTGTAACAGGTACTCATAAATGATTCATAATAAGCTACAGGCAGTGAAGGGTTAGGCAAAATCAGGGGTAGACTAAATCTGGGAGTGGCAAAATCGGGTCAACCTCATCTGAGTGAATGTACGCATTCCTAGTACAGTAGCCGTTCGATAGCTGCAAAATGTTTACTTTTCAGTTATCGGATGCCGTTCGATAACTGCAACGCACTCTAGACGTCAAACGGTTGTCAATCGACGTCAGATGCAATAAAAGTGCATCTAAATGTGCAGCGCAAAGCAGCTGTCATTGAGTCTGACATCGGTTTAGCGGTCCGATAACTGTAAAACTGTTGCAACTATCGAATTGCAGTTTAAAAGCATTGCAGTTAAATGACTTGCAGTTATCGAACATCTGCTGTAGTTTTTGTTTTTGCCATGGTACTAGGTAGTCTATGAACTCCATATAGGAATGATCTGCAGATCAACCCACGAACGGAAGGCTATTGGCTATTGGAGGCGGCGCACAACTGTCATTTTTGTTGATTTAGCTTTGCTGCGTCGCAGCATGCGTGAAATAAGAAAAATGACAGTTGTGCGTTACTCTGTATCGAGTAGTGTGTGCCCCCGAAAACGCGAGCACTTTGAAACTTGGATTCCGTAAGGAGTGACTTTAAAGACCCTCTAGATATTCGTGTAAGCCTAGAAGTCTTACTCCATAAATTTCTAGGATGACCATTAGCATATGCCATGAACGCTTTTTATTCTAGAACCCCAAAAGCAGGTATCAAATTTAAAACTCTGGTGTAGATCCTAATGCCTTATTCCAGGGTTTTCTTGGATGACCATGAACATTTGAAATGGGTGCATTCTATTCTACGTACCATAAAAGGCATGTATAACTATTCAAATAGGCCGAAAGAGCTCTGGTTACGCGTGAAGTTCCTGAGGATTGTTCAAGTGCAATGAAAGCGGTATATTCTATGTACCACAAAGGGCATATGCCACTTTTGAAACAATCCGAAAGGTATCTGGTTACGTGTGAAGATCCTGAGGCCTATTCTTACATTTTCTTGGAAGACCATAAACATATGCAATGGACGTATTCTATTCTATGTACCACAAAGGGTATGTACCACTTTTGAAACAAGCCAAAAGATCTCTGGGTACCCATGCAGATTTAAAGGCCTATTCCAGGGTTTTCTTGGAGGACCATGAACGTATGCAATAAAGGCGTTCTATTCTATGTACCACAAAGGGCATGTACCAGTTTTGAAACAATCTAAAAGATCTCTGGTTACGCGTGTAGACCTGAAGGCTTTTTCCAGGGTTTTTTTGGATAACCATGAACATATGCAATGAAGGCGCCAGAGGACTTATCCGAGAGATTTCTTCGATAGCGCAAAACATATGTAGTGATCACATTTGATTTCAAGATGCGCAAAAAGCGTGTACCACTTTTGAGACAAGTCCATAGACCCATGGTTATGAGTGTAGTCCTTAAGGCCTTACTCCAGAGATTTCTTGGATGACTCGGAACATATACTGTGAACGTATTCTATGCTAAGTACCACAAAGAGCATGTACCGTATTTGAATTTGCATAATAGGTCTTTGGTTACGCGAGTAGATCTTTAGGCTCTACTCCAGAGATTTCTCGGATGACTAAGACCTCATTTCAGGGATTTTTGTATTACCCGAAGCATATACTGTGAACACCTTCAATTCTAAGAAGCACAAAGAGCTTGTAGCATATTTGAAACTGGTTGAATGGCCTTTGGTTACGCGTGTAGACTCTTAAGCCTTACTTCAAAGATTTCTTGTATAATCATAGGCATAAGCTGTAAACTTTGACAATGAGCAAGAAGTATATGAGTTTCTGTTTCCAAAACTGTCAAAATTATCCAAATCGGTTGAAAATTGTTGAAGTTATGAGAATATCAATTTAGTGGAACACGGGTACCCTGTCGGCCATCCACATGGGTATTTTGTTGGCCGCATAAGGGTTAAATGAGTAAAGTAATTTATCACATAGAACTGAATCCGATTTTCATCCGCTAAGCAATTTCAAAAGTAAAGATCAATATTACCAATAATTATGTTTTTTCTGTACATTGCAAGCACACTCAGTGACAGTCGAATGAATGAGTTGGAGGAATAGTCGGACCGAAGTTGCATCTTGAAGTTTAATATGCTCTGGCTGTAACAATGCAAATATGGCTGAAAGGTCCACTATTGGTTAGGAGTCCACTATAGGACATTATACCCTTCGAAAATACAATTCAACCACAACTCTTTAAACACTTTCTTCAACATGAATTTTGCCTCCCTTATTCAACAGATCGTTAAAAGGTATCGACTAAAAATAACTTTTCAGTGACCGTCCGCCCATCGTACAATCCCCCCCATATTTGACTTGATTTCAAAATTAACGTTCGATGACAAGTCAACCATCAGAGGATCCAGTCCGAGCCAGTTTGAACCGGGCCTCTGCCTGTCGATGGGCTGCATCATATAGTGAGTAGAAAGGAACGCTGCAATGCAGGTACATATCATCATGCACTTACCCTCGTACTCTCCTCCTCCTTCCGCGTGTGGTCGGCGATGTACGTGACGCCGTCCATCGCTTTGTGCAGCTCGGGACATGTGAGCCACCGGGGTCGCGTGGACTTGTCCTTGCCGTCAGTACCCCCGCTGCCGCCGCCGCTCCCGCCGAGACCACTGTCCGTGGTGTTGATAATCGGCACCGTTGGAACGGCTGTCGACGAGTCGCCGGCACCCCCTACGATGTTACTGTTCGGTAATTGAACGCTACTATCTAACCCAGTTCGTCCGTCGTTTAGGAAAAGATTATTACAACAGCTTAGATTACTCCTAGTAGTAGTGTTAGTTGCAGTGTTAATTATCACATTTGTGCTAGTTTTGCTTGTCCCGCCAACTCCTCCAGCCAGGCTCGTCTGGAAGGTACTGTGGGGATCAAGGAGGGCCGCACCCGCACTCGACAGGCCACCGGTGACCGGATTCGGGACGGCCGTGCTCGACGCCGATGACAGGAGATTTAAATTTATCGGCGACATCGGGGAATTGTGATGGTTGTGATCTTGATAGGGCAGTGGTAAGTCATCCATCAGGTCTATCCCACGCAGGCCGTGATGGTGGTGATGATGGTGGCCGCCTCCATGGTGATGATGGGCATGATGCGTCGGGCTACCATGCAGGCGGCACGTGTTTATGCTGGAACGAAAGCAGTAACGAGACAAATTAGAATCGACGCCGTGTCATTCGGAATTCGACAAACGTTCTGGGGGGAAAACAATCAGCGACTGAACACATTAACACTCTGCCGGACATGAATCATGCAATCCGTTTGGGATACATTGGGATTTTCTGCTTAAAGCGTCACACTTGCTAATTTGTAAGGATGAATGACGTTTATTATATACACAGGATCTATGACAATGGGAAATGTTATAACGTTAACCAAATTAATTACCTCTGTAACACCATTTAATGGGCTATGACTACTTCTGTAGATGAATTTCTTTTACTAACATGATTACTTTTAAGTCTTGTATAAAATAAATAATATAAACCTACTAGTCGACCCGGCAGACGTTGTCCTGCATAGTAGGCGAAAATGCGCGTTCTAAACAGCTCAAGCGAAATTCCTATATAAATCCTTATTTCAGTTTTCACCATTTACTCACCCATACTCGTGTTTTTTACATGAGGAAATATCATATAAACCCGTCGGAAACTATAACGAATGTTTCTGCTGAAGAAATGATAAGCATCCATCCAGCCGTTTTCGAGTTATGCGGATACGAACACAGACCATTTCATTTTTATATATAAGATTTTGGGTTTCCGTAAAAATAATCGTAAGTTTGACTTCCGTTAAATTGATCAGAAAAATCCTCTATTCATAATTCCAAGCCGGCTGTCCTTCTATAATGATCATTAAAAACTCACAAAGCCGAACCTTTCTTTTTGTTAAAATGTGGTATAACATTTGCTTTAGCTTTACGCATCATAAAAAAATCTGAGCATGAGTTTCTATACCGCAGCATCAATAAAATCCTTTTCAAACGGCGATATCTGAACCGGATTGGAAAGCTATAAAATTTGTTCTAAATGATGGAGTTCATCCGAAGAGCCTTATGTTCACCGAAGGCCTACGCGTTCTTCAGAATAAAGAAATTCTTCCAGGTTGTAAAGAAAGTTATGTAGAAAAAACCATTACCGATAAATGGTGTCAACACCCTGAAATGAAGCACATGTTTATTACTTATTTGATAACAAAACGATGATATACACTGCCGTATTCTGGCTAAATGACACATATGGCGTTTTGCAATTTTTTGTGTTAACAATTGGAAAACTGATATGTGCTACATTTTGGCACATACCTCACCTTTCCAGATTAGAGCAGTATACAAACAATGGCAACAACAATAATCAACCTAATCCATGCAGTGACACGGCTAGTAACACAAAACACCATTCTTAGCATCAACGGAACGCTGTCCAAGGGCTTAGTTTGGGGGCTCAATGTAATCATCGGGAAGGGGATCGCTCGAACATGGATGAATAATGAAATAACGTACAGGAAGCACTGGAATTAACAAACACACGGAGGGTAATGCTAGCGCCAGCCTAAACCAAACATCCAACAATCAATACCGGATCAACACTTTTTTTTCGCATCATGAATGAGGTGCACTGTGGTCGCAGAGGTGATATTTCGGGACGAAATTCAATGGTAATAAAAATGGTTTTCTTCCATAAACCTTTTGAGATTGTTGACCTCGAAACATGTACACATTTCAGTCTCAGAGGCGATACACTAATTACGTTTAGAATATTCTTCTAAGTTTAGCATATAGGGAGAGTTCCTTCGGGAATCCGTTTGGGAATTTTTTTTTTCCTGGGGGTATTCAAGGCTAAATTACAGTATTTGACTACAATCGATGAAATTGAAATGGTCAAAGGTTTGAAACAGAATACCATATTTAATCGGTGACTTTCTTACTATACCTTACTATACGAGCTTTCGTGGTTTTCCATCAGAAAAGAAGCTTGAAGCTTTAAAAAATGCGAGGTGTTTTGAAATCTCACTAAGTCTTACATCAGATACATTTTGAATGCACCTTATTTTCAAATTCTCTATCACAATACTATTGATTAAAGTTACTCCAGAGAGAATTTCTGGACATTTTTAATATTCCTTAATACTCCTTATTAATGAGATTATCTGCGCATGGTTGGTTCATCTTAACCTGAAGACATTCCTGGAGAAATTTATGGAGGAATTCCGGGAGAATTTCCAGAATACCTTGAAGGGATTCCCAGAACTGCTAAGAAGAAATCTTAGAATTATTTGGAGGAATTCCAGTAGTTTTGAAAGTTTCCAGTCAAATCGCGGATAAATCTTAAATTTCTAGAGAAAAAATAGAGGATGTTTTTAAAGTGTTTCATAGCTTAAGAAATTTCAGTTGAATTATAAAATCTTTTTCCCCGAGTTACTTCCTAAGGAATTACGATTAATTGCGCAAAGTTTTCTGAAAAATGTTGACTGTTTTGTGTCCACCGGAATCATACATCCAAGAAACAAATCTTACAATTATTGTATCAAATCTCGGCATACGCAGTTTTGCATAGTTTTAATACAAAAAATGTTAGCTTTCTTTACGGATACTGTATTAAAATAATAGGTACATAATAGTAAGGTTTTGATTCAATGCACGGTAGCTAAAATCGTGTTTTTAGCGCGTTTATTTAAAAGTACCTTTATTATGTGATTTAGCGTAATGGCGTCTTCGAGACATTTTATCAGTAAGTTGATGCGCTTCTTTTGAGGTATTCAGCCTCATGATCAATCCTCCTAAAAGTGAGATGAACAATTTATGTTTTCCACTTTACAACAGGCAAGGTATAT
Organism: Armigeres subalbatus; assembly: GCF_024139115.2. Taxonomy (NCBI): domain Eukaryota; kingdom Metazoa; phylum Arthropoda; class Insecta; order Diptera; family Culicidae; genus Armigeres; species Armigeres subalbatus. The sequence continues at coordinate 165,838,270 of NC_085139.1, forward strand.
ATCTTCGCGAGAGTTGTAGCAATAGTTCTCCTGAACAACTTTGTCTAAGACACCAAGTTCGACATTTTATTGCTTTTGGAGATATATTGCTTTTAATACCAACAAGCTTTGAACATGTTCGACGTATTGGTTGCGTCCTCGCTTTCCGCATTGTGTTTTAAATTTATGTGGAGATTAGTATGGGAAAACGTGCTTTTTAAACATTGTTGCTCCTATTGACTTCAAATTATCGCCAATCACGTCACGTCAATACGTTTTCATATTGTTTGAAAGATGCCGAATGACTTTGCTGAAGAAGGTACGTTGCTGACACGTATATGAAAAAAAGTTATAACGCTGCGAAGATGGATTGTTCAAATCGTGTGCGAGAAATCAATGTTTCGGTCAGCACTACCGGGCAGCCTATTGCCGTACACTAATTACGCAAGCATTTTTTCTGGGATTTTCAACCCCACTCCCCCCGTGTATGATTTTTCCAATATAAATATTTTTTTATTTATATGGAGCGTAAACAAATGATAAACCTCCCCTCCCTCCATAAGTAGCAGGCTAATTGACTAAACTACTATTGTAAATAGTTCAATACGCACCTTGAGAAGCGATCCCTTCGATTTGTATTCCGCTTATCTTACTTTATGATTCGCAATTTGCAATTAAACCACATCTACTTTTGGTGAAATTATGTTTTACACGCAAACAAATGGCGCCAGAAACTCCGAGTTTGGTAGGTGGCGATTTGTTTTTAAATTATGTTGTTTCAAAGCCTACTTTCCATCTCATTGACTTAAAAGATTACTGTCAAGTTATATGAATAGCATACGATAAAATATTTGAATCATTTGTTTGAGAAACTGCATAAGTCCATTTTACACTTTTTCGAGAAAACAACAAAAAACTGTTTTTGAACAAATTTACAACGAATCTTTTGATTTCTTCGATACAGGTCAATAGATTTTGGCAAAACTCAACACCCTGGGGCACTTTCGGTGCAAAAAATGTAAGCAGTACTCCACAATTGCTCTTCAAAGTACGTGGACATATGTAGTTTCTCAAACAAACGAAAAAAATTTCATACATTCCTGAACAAAAATTTTTTTTTCGTATTTTTGCCAGAATACGTATTTTTGGACGAGGATTCAGAATATATAAAAATCTCATTTTGGCCAAAAATGTTACATATGCAGTTTCTCAAACAAACGGTTCATTTATAAATGAATTACCCCAAACTCCCTTGAATTGTTTGATATATCATGAGGTGGACGGATTTCGGTGCTGTACGGATTTCGGTCACCCACGACAGAGAGGCAAAACACCTTCTTCCATCTTGTCCGGATTTTTACATTGAGAAATGATTCCGAATAACTCCTATTAGCTCCCCAGCCCTGTATGATTCAAGATAACAATCAGTTGAATTATTGGTCCACGTAGTGCGGCAGTGCTGGCAGAATAAATGATTTTTTGCATACGGTTTGAACAACCAATCTTCGAAGCGTTATAACTTGTTTCGTAAACGTTCCAGCTACAAACGTTCTTCAGCAAAGTTTTTCGGCATCATTTGGGTTATACTTTATAACGCAATGTGTCACTTGGTTTACGACGAACTGAAACCTGTAGAAGTAAAAATGCAAAAATATACGTTTTTCCGTTCTAATTTCCATAAAAACTTCAAACGCGATGCCAAATGCGACGAAGCAACCAATCGGGCCCAAATTCTGCACAGTTATTTGAGACTCAGAATGGTTTCGAAAAACCATTGATTTGAAAAAAAATGACCATGACGCCCCACTCAAATAAGCATGAAGGCATATGGGGACGCATGGTGCATTTTTTGATTGATTGTCCCCAAATAAACGCGCTAAAACACGATTTTAGTCGCTGTGCAATGGTTGTAATAAAATCTTCCGGTATTATATATGCCAAAATTTTATACAGCACGCTGGTTGGGTGTGTGTTCGTTTTTTGAGGATTCGCAGGACAAACTTCTGGAGCAGTTCCCAGGATTACTAGCAGCTGTAATGGTTTAGGATCTTCAGATAAGATGAATGACACACCAACAATAATTCTCTTACACACACTTAACTTCGTTTTAATAATTGCTCCGTTAGCACAACCTCACGCGACTAGTTCACACTTGATAACTGAACTCCTCGTCCTTGGCCTACTATGATAGCCTTCCTTCTTTGTCCTACTCCTCTATCCTACGTTAATAAATTCAATAAACAACATAATCTCTATATCTCTGTGGTTCTGTTCTAATTCTTTGCCTATGGATCATTTCTTCTGCTTGTTTAATCTTTTTGGTTCTTTCGTTTTTTCTGCATCGGGAATATTTTCTTTCGTTTGCTCAGTACATCTCTGATCTCTCACTGTCGTATGCCTTCTATACTCTGCAAGAATCTTCACACTGTTTCATTTCCTCTCGTTCATCTGATACTGTAACCGGTTGATGAATTTTCTTCAATTGTGCCACGTTTCGCCTAAATTCCTTTCCTGAAACGCATGAACGTACAGTTGTGTCTGCTCCTACTTTACGAATCACCTGGATTTCTTCTGGCGAGTAATCTGAATGCAGTTTGAGAGTTTTCTTCATTCTTTTCATCACCACTTGGTCTCCGACATCGATTTCACTTACTTCTCTTGTCGGTGTATGCCTTCTGTTTTTCCTTATGCAGGTTGTCTCTATCTCTAACTTCTTCATCTTTCAATTCTGACGTTTTAACACCGGGTAGCTTATTGCGAATCTTCCTTCCGAACATAAGTTCCGCAGGTGATTTTCCGATGATACTATGATTCGTTGAATGGTATGTAAGTAGATATTGTCGCAACTCCAATCTCCAATCCTTTCCTAAATCTTGTGATATTCGTAGTCTTTTCAATATCTATCGATTCTGGCGTTCAACTTCGCCATTCATCGATGGCCAATACGGAATGGTATTGATTATCTTGATGCCATTGCTTTCGCAAAAACAATGGAATTCTTCGCATTTTGCACTGAACTGTTGCCCGTTATCTACACGCAACGCCAGTGGAATCCCATAACGGCTGAACACGATGGCGAGTTCTCTTAAGGTATCTGCTGCTGTTATTTCCTTCATTTCGCACACCTCCATATATCGGCTATAGTAGTCAATGATTACCAACAAATATTGACCCTCTGGTAATGGGCCCAGAAAATCCGCAGCTACATCTACCCAAGGTTGGTCAGGAAGTTCACGTCGTACTAATGGCTCCGGAGGATTGGGTGCAGACACTAAAGTACAGCCTTTACAAAATTTTACAAATTTTTCAACATCATTATCCATTTTCGGCCACCAAACATTAGTCCTTAGATGGCTTTTCATCATGTCTTGCTGACATTCGCCTTTCATTTCATCCCACTTGAGAGCAAATGTCGAGGCATTCAGCACGGCTATTTCACGAATAACGACTTCCTCCTCTGGATCAAATGCGGTCGATTTTACAGTTGCCAAACGGGATAGACAATCGGCGATATTTGGATTTCCTGGTATATGCACAACATGATAATCGAAAGCCTGCAGTCGTAGCACCCATCGCTCAATTCTGGCAAAAGGTTTCGAACGAGGTGTGAATAAATACTCAAGCACCTTACAATCGGTCATAACAGTAAATGGTTTTCCATACAGATACATCCGGAAACACTCAACGCTCCATACTAACGCCAATGCCTCCTTTTCAGTCTGGCAATATCGTCGTTCAGTATCCGTTAATGACTTTGACGCAAAAGAAATGATTCTATGGTTTCCTTCCGTGTCTTCTTGGAGTAATACTGCACCTAATCCGGAAGGACTTGCATCTGTTATAACGATGGTGTTGTCATCTTGGAAAATCCTAGCATTTTTGCAGAAGCAAGTTTTGCTTTCACAGCTTGAAATGATGTCTCGTGCACTGTTGTCCATTTAAATGTTGTTTCCTTCCGGGTAAGCTTTCGGAGAGGCTCAGCGATCGTTGCAAGGTCCGGAATAAATTTATTCAAATAATTGGCTAATCCTAAGAAACTTCTTACTTCTGATTCATTGGATGGAGAACGAAATGATAAAACAGCTTTAAGGTTTTCACGCGTTGGACTAATTCCGGTATCTGAGATGTGGTGTCCCAAAAAAATCAAGTTTGGAAACTCCAAAAGCACATTTTTCCCAATTAAGTTCTACACTTCTATCTTTGAGCCTATCAAGAACCTAAAAATAGTTTTACAAAATTCATTTATTTGTGATTATTATTTCTTCTATTCTATACATTTAGAACACTACCTTTTTCAAGTTTCTGTCATGAACCTCCTTGGTTTCTTCTTCCACGATAACATCGTCAAGGTACCAGTAAGTGCCTTCACATCCAGAAAGCATCTCTTCCATGATGCGTTGAAAAATCTCAGGTGCTGTCACTAGACCGAAAGGTAAACGCTTGAACCTGAACAACCCACGGTTAGTAATGAATGTCATTACATCCCTTGATTCCTCACTTAGCTCGACATGATGAAAAGCTTCTCGTATATCCAGTTTGCTCCAGAACTTTCCCCTTCCTAACCGCGCAAGATATTCCTCAACCACAGGCATTGGAAAGTGTTGTCGAACCACAGCTTGGTTAACCCGTCGCAAATTCAAACAAATCCTAGGTTCTCCGGAAGCTTTGCCAACTACCAGTAGTGGAGATACCCACGTGGCTGGTCCTTTCTTGATTTCAATGATATCTCGCATTAATAGCTGCTCAAGCTTACTGTTTACTGCCACCTCCAACGGTATTGGAACTCTGCGTAATAGCTATAATACCGGCCAAACATCCGGATTCATTTCGATTGTTGTTTTCACTCCCCTTATTTTAGGAAACGGTTTGAGTTCACTCTTAACGTTGTTCACGTCCACGCCCACCTTCAAAACACCTAATTGCTTTGCTGAATAATCACCAAGAATATCCTTCTGACCACCATTGACAACGAAAAACTCCGCAATAGTGGATTTGCGTCCAATAACAATTTCCGATTTAAGTGTGCCAGCGACATCAAGTGGCTTGTTGCTACCGTATCCTTTTAGAATCCGAGATGACCCCTTGGATGATTTCACGATTTGCACTTGCTTTGCCTTCAACATCTTCCAAGTCTTCAACGTTATCAAATTTGCATCTGCGCCTGAATCTACTAAAACCTCAATCTGTACACCTCCGATCGTAGCTTCAAAAACATTACTCTCGTTTCTGCCGTAAAATGCATAGTATACCTTCTCCTCTGTCTTAGGTTCATCATCTTCTATGAGCAAGCACGAGGTATGACGATACGATCAACTCTTAGCAGGACTGAATCAACAATGCAGAGTTCAGGAGGCCTACTATTATGATAGCCTTCCTTCTTTGTCCTACTCCTATATCCTACAGCAGCATTCTCGTAGGTACTGGAAGAAATTGCCGGAAAAATTGAGGAATTACTGCTAAGATCGTTGTAGAACTAGTCAACAAAATAACTGGATTCATTGATTTCTTTGGCGGAAAGAAGAAAATTCTGGTGGAACCAGGCCTTGGAAAATTCGTTCAAAAACGAACGAATGCTTCGTTTTTAGCCTGCAGTGAGGTTTTAATTTCGGTGCACCGATTGATGTGCGCTCGATGATGTGCTGGTGGCTGCACGAACAAGGGAAGAGGCAAATACAAACCATTCGTTTTATACATTGAAAGTGTGGAGTTTTGAACGTAGCATCTTCTCAAGTCGGGTAGTGCCGAGGAGGCATCGTTCACTGGGGCAGCGTGAAAGGGGCCATCCACAAAGTACGTCACGTTCCTAGGGGTGGGGGCGGTTTCCGAGCAGCGTGACAACTCATACAAAAAATTTAGAGGTGTAATACAAAATGTGTGACGGAGGGGGGGAGGGGGGGTTGAAAATTACCAATTTTTGCGTGACGTACTTTATGGATCTTCCCAAACAAGGATGCTTCCTTCGTTCATCGGCAGTGGTTCAGATGCGAGTGAGTGTTGTGTAAATACAAAACCATATTAGCGAGAAAGAGAGAGAATGCATTATATACCTCTCTTTTGTACATTCATTCCAACTGAAATGCGCAACTCAGTATAAGTGAGGCAAGAGAGTTAAATATTCTCTGCACTAGCGTGTGTTTGATTTAACTCTCCAACTGTTTTGTACAGCAGTGCCATATGGAGCGAGGAAGCATTCTTCATCAAGCACTTTGAAACTGTTCTCTCATGAAGCTGCCTTCCTCGGGAGTATATCTGGTGCTGAAGCATCGGTCCTCATCTTCATTGCTTCATTCATCCAAGCCCTGGGTGGAACTTATTATCGAGGGTTACTCACGACGAAGGGGACCTAACCAAAGCGGACGCTGGAGACGAAACCTCACAGGCATTGCCGGGGTTCCCAAACTCTTTTTTTCAGGGTCGGCTCTTTGCGCTGATCAGAAGTTCATACACTCATTTTTTTCACTTTGAGTCTATTTTTTGATTGAACTTACTTTTAGTGTAGGTGTGTAAGTATATGCTGGGCCGGCCGGCGGTGGTGGGAGTTGCTGTACAAATCTGGGCGTTGTGGAATCTTGGGGGCGTCCGATACCGCACGGGATGTCAATCACGGTATCTTTCTCTCGCGGGTCGTAGCACAGGGATGGGGCAGCCTAACCTGGGCTACACGATGCCGCCACACGTGCTTGGCGAACCGACAGGGTCACGGGATTTGAGCCTGTTCTCCGAGGTTCTGAGTTCGCGGTGGCGCTGACAACGTGGCGTCACACTGGCTCAGGGTCTAAGCCAACACTTAATGGGTCCTGGGGAAAAATTTGGGAAGGTCTTAGGGTTGCACTTATTATTCCCAATAGGTATGGTTACCTGGCTCGATCTATGCTTCTTCGCGGGTATTATTTCCACTCACTCACAAACTAATTTCATATAGTTTTATAATTGAAGTCTCACAGTGAAACCTTAAAAGATTTCTTAAAACTTTCCGAAATTTAGAAACGATCTTGGTTGTCCAAAGACTCGAGTGGAAAAGACCAAGCTGATCCCGACTCAATTGTAGCAAACCCATTTCTTCAAACCCTTTCTCATCCTTCATAAATATCCTCTTTGCCCCTCGTTTGGATCCATTCGTTATTCCACGGTATATTTCATCCACCCACCCCTTGTATGTGTGTTTCATGTTATGTGCGTAACAATTTTAATTGCTATTCAAATTAACAGTTGAATTTAGATATTGTATTACTTATAATTTTTGTTATTAGAGAACTACTTCAAAACTTGTATACAAACTTTTATACAACCTATAAAATATTAATTTGTCCTGAACAGTAGTATGCATGACATTTGCAATACTCTCTATCCAAATGTCTACGCTACCTATAGATTACTAAGGTTGGATCCTAGGGTGAAGTACCCAAAACGGTAACAAACTAGCAATATATTTGCGGAGAAAATAATTAAGAAATATTACGGAAATATTCTGGAGTAGACAATCCCAAAATAAAACTTCTCTCAGAAGTTTTAGTAGCAGTCCCTGTCTATATTTTTGTAAAAATCACGAAATGGTTTCAGGGTAACTCTTGAAATGATTGCCAATAAAATTATCGAAGGAATGCACAAATGTTTCCAAGAAACTTCTAAAGGAAACCTTGAAATTATTATTGTTGGAATTCCCGGTGCTATTTGATGCTACTTTCTTACGTATTCCTAGATTGAATTCTCGATGAATTTACATAGCTTCACGATTTTCGATAGGAGGATATAACAAATGTTTTTCCTTCAAGAATTGAAACTCGATGATGCGACTAGTTTATTTCGACTGATACAAGCGCATTCGGTGTATCGACCAAGAAGGGTTGGCCTGGATCTAAATGACGAGACTATGTTCAAGGGCTTAACAACCCAGCGCTAAGCAATTGTGAGTTATGGAGGACTGCCTAGGACGTGGTGGGATATAGCAGTGGACTCTGCTATACCCCTCCCAAAAAAATAAACCACAAGTGTCCGTAAGCACCCAGTCAACATTTTGATACGTATAGCTTTTGATATAAGTTGTCATATATAAGAGAGATAACTTGCATATAATGCACTGAAACGCTATATACTATAAAACTATAAACGCTATAAACGTACCTACTAAAGTGGAGGCCATATACATACTAAGTAACGATTTTCTTGAGTTTTTGTAAGCATTATTACGATCTAGTAAACATTGAAAAAAAGGTAGACAACCACGTCTCGAACATCTGACCTTTGGATCTTAAGGCTAATGCTCTACCGATGTGCTATACAGCAACTCTTGAAAAGCAGCAACTTTTTGACAATCATAATCTAGATGAAGCTCTAGTGTACGATATTACAGTATACGATGTCTATTACATTTATACGATTCGAGTATCATGTTGTTGTACGTACAAATGTAGCTTGAGTCTTATATGGAAACTGTTTGTAATTGTTCCGATAATATTCATACATAAAACGATTACGCAGCATTCAAAACGATTCTGCCCACATATAAACGATGATGAAATCAACATCAGTGATATTTTATTTCGTCATGTTTACCACTTTGTTATTTTCATTTGGTTGAAGTTTAGTTATTTTGGTCAATGTTTGGCAGTGGTACGGAGTAAAAATTGGTAGTATTTATGGAATTGAATAAAATAACATCATTTATGGAATGAATTGAATCCCATCTGATGGAGTGAAGTAAGTAGAAATGAAATTTATTTTATCTTGAGATACAGTGAAAAAAAGAAAAATCTATATACGTACAACGCACATCCGTATACGATTTTCATGGCAATACGTATGTGGATACACGATATTTGCGATTCAATCAGATTAACTGGATATTATTTATATTGTTTTAGGACTTTTTTTTAACACAATCGTAAATATTCCATATGCAGATATTACATACGATAGTAATCATGTGATAGAAAACTGCAATATATGCGATCAAAAATATACTTTCATATATACTGGATGCATGTTATTGGACTATGTTTTTGAATGTTATTGGACTATGTTTTTGAATATATTGTGAAGCTGGGCTGGTAGTCTGGACATTCTATTCTCTTAGTAAGGCCGGGTGACACCGACCTGAAACGGCGAATGAGTTAATGGTCAGGCTATCATCCCAGGCCAGAAAGGAGACCGAATCGAGGATTTGTCTCCTTGTTGAAGAAAAACGCATGGCCGTGTCAGGAACGACCCCAAAGCTCAGTAAGGTCACGCAGGAGGTGGAGCTGAAGGTAGCTAACGAAAAGTCAGCAACCCTTAAGAGACGAAAGAGGGTCGAGCGGAATGCTGCCTCCATGGAGAAGGGTAGATCAGTGCCTCCACCAGTGAGGCTCGCTGGAAGGAAGACCTGCCCTAGAGGGGGGTCGTGGACCCCAAAAAGGCGAGGAGGAGTCTGGTAGCATGCCGCAAGGCAGACGGAGCGGTGTGCGCCACTGCTAAGGAGGGTAGAGCTCAGAAGATGTGGAGTGTTACAACGAAAAGGACTCGGTGCAAGTGTGACGTGTCAAGAGAGCAGATTCGCTGCTCAAATGGTAAAGAGCATGGGACACCGCAGTCAAAGATCGTTGGACCCACAGGCTGATTCCGGACGTGTCAAAATGGGTTAGTAGGAAGCATGGTCAGGTCAACTTTCACCTAACATCGCTTCAAAAAAATCCTACACAGGTTTGACTTGAGTGCCCCGAATGTGTAGGTGAGGTAGAGTCGGCAGAACAGGTGATGTTTGCATGCTCGCGATTCGACGTAGAACGCAATTCTGGTCAGCGGCATAAATACAACCCCAGACAACCTCGTCGAGAGGATGTGTCGAGAAGAAGTTATATGGGATGCGGTGAACACGGCATCTCAACAGATCATGTCGAAACTGCAGCGATGGTGGCGTCTTGGACAAAACCAGCAGCTGCAGTAGAGGCACCTGTGATGCAGTGAGCACCTTGCTCACTCCGACAAAAAACATGTCGCGTGTGGGCTGCGGGGACCTTCGTATGTAAATATAGAGGTCACTGCGGTTCAAGCGCGGTGGTTGTGGTCAGAGTGCTCGTCCCCTACGTGAGATTATGGTACGGACCGCTAGATTGCTATCATAGCTTGCGATCGACGAGTGGCAAGGTTACCACTCTTAAAGTCGATGTAATGTGTAATAATGCCTTGTGCGTTAGCAGAAGCGTGAGCGTTCTCGATAGTCCCCCCTAATGTATTGCTAAATTTCGGGCCGGGGGATAAGGACTGGTGAAAGTTTTTGGTTTTAGTGGGTTGGCTAAGAGTTACATGACATACCCATCCTCATGCTGCCTGGTTAACCTCCTCAGGTGATTGGTTGCAGATTTCCGTTTACTCTTGCCCAAAGAAAAAAAGGTCCTGCAGTTGCGAAGATACTTCGTGGAGAACCAGAATTTATTTTATTATTTATGGATTCTTTACACCTCCGGTGGTGCAAAGGGCCGACTTGAAAAATCACCATCCTGAGCGTTGCCCGGCTATCGTTTTAACCTGTTGCCAGGTTAGATTTCGGTCGACTTCTTTTATTTTTTTATTGAGGCTTCGCCGCCATGCGCCTCTGGGTCTACCTCTGCTACGATGGCCTGGGTTCCAGTCTAATGCTTGTCTACAGATTTCGTTTCCACTCCTACGTAGAGTGTGGCCGACCCAGCCCACTTCCGATCCCGAATTTCTGCTGCTATCGGCCTCTGGTGACAACGACGATGGAGCTCATTGTTTGAGATCCAGTTGTGAGGCCACCAGGCCCGAATTATATACAGAATGCATCTGTTGATGAACACCTGCAGCCGTTGAGTGTGCTCCACTGATACACACCATGTTTCGCTAGCGTACAACAGCAAAGATTTCACGTTAGAGTTGAAAAATCGTATTTTGGTGCGTTCACTTATCTGCCTGTTTTTCCAGATATTTTTTAAACTAGCAAAGACAGCTTTCTTGATCCGTGCGCCTATGTCGATAATGGTACCGCCGTCTGACGCCATTTGGCTACCAAGATATTGGAAGCTTTCAACATTCTCCACTGGTTGCCCGGCTACTGTGAAACTGGAAGGAGTCACCGTGTTTACATCCAACGATTTGGTTTTGTTGACGTTGATGACTAAACCTGCCGAGGAGGAGCGCTCGGCAAGGTCGTTGAGCTTACTCTGCATATCAGAGCGCCGTTGCGCGAGGAGTGCTCCATGGTTATAGGCTGCCATAACAGCCCGCGGTTTGGTTCACGGTCAATCGCATCTACCAGAATCTCATCTATTACGATGAGGAACAGTAACGGTGATAGAATACACTCAACACGAAAAGGCCTCGTACTGTGCTTCGATGAGGCCGATGATTTTCTCAGGAACCCCGTTGCGTCTCAGGGCGCCCCACATATTCTCGTGATTGAGACGGTCGAAAGCTTTTTCGTAGTAAGTGAATACCAAGTAAAGGGACTCTTGGTATTCGTTCACCTGCTCAGAATGATGCGGAGCGTGACAATAAGGTCCACACAGGATCTTCCGGCACGAAATTCGGCTTGCTGCCGCCGGAGAGTCGCATTGATCTTCTCCTGAATCCGGGCTAGGATAATTTTGCACAGAACTTTGAGAACCCTTTTTGGGCACCTTCACTAAGATACCTTGCATCCAGGAGACCGGGAAAGTTGCGGTGTCCGAGATATTACGTAATACACTATGCGGGAGTTGAGCGAATGTCATGGGGGCAGCTTGGAGCATCGCGGATGATATGCGGTCGACCCCTGGGGTTTTATTGGATTTCATGCTTTGGATGGCTGTTTGAATCTCTAGCAGTGATGGAGCTTCGGTATTGACGCGTGTTATAAGTCGGATCCTAGGCAAATCATGCCGAAGTGGTGATGGCCTGGTTGGCACTTGAAAAAGTTGTTCGAAGTGCTCGAACCAGCGTTTCAGCTGGTCAGTTGGGTCGGTCAATAACTGATCATTCGCGTCTTTCACAGACATCGTTGCATTCATCTTCGCCCCGCTTAAGCGTCGTGAGATATCGTAGAGGAGGCGAATGTCCCCGGTTGCAGCGGCTCTCTCTCTCCTTCGTCGGCCAGAGAGTCTGCCCACGCTCGCTTGTCCCGTCGACATGAGCGTTTTACTTCCTTCTCAAGAGCCGCGTATCGTTGACGGGCTAGGACTTTGGCTCCTCTGGTTTTCGATCGCTCTATCGCGGCTTTGGCTTCTCTTCGCTCCTCTATCTTTCTCCAGGTCTCATCGGTGATCCATTGTTTTCTCTGGGTGCGCAGTTCGCCCAGATTGTTCTCGCTGGTGGCGATGAAGGCATTCTAGATGGCGGTCCATTGGTCTTCCACGCTGCAACCTTCCGGAATATCTGCAGCACGCGTCTCCAGTTCTTCAACGAAGGAGCGTTCCACCGTGGCATCTTCCAGTCGACGTGTGTTGAACCGTCGTCCAACTCTCTCCTCCTGCCGACGAATCCGCGCAATGCGCAGGCGTATTTCGTCGATGAGGAGGTGATGATCTGCGATATCGGCACTACGTTTATTCCGTATATCAAGAAGGCTCCGTTTCCATTTTCGGCTGATGCAGATGTGGTCGATTTGATTTTCTGTAAAGCCGTCACGGGAGACCCACATGACCTTGTGAACCGGTCGATGAGGGAAGAGCGATCCCCCGATCACCATATCGTTATTACCACAAAATTCTGCGAACAGCTCTCCGTTTTCGTTCATTTCTCCGAGACCATGGTTCGAGTTGTCGGATCCGATTTTCGCATTGAAGTCGCCCAAACAGATCTTGATATCACCCTTCGGAATTCTATCTACGACGGCATTGAGTTGACTGTAGAAGTTCTCTTTCTCTTGCAGATCGGCAGCATCGGTTGGCGCATAACATTGGATTATAGTAAGGTTTCGGACCCGTGTTCTAAATCTGGCAACGATTATCCTTTCACTTATAGGTTCCCACTTCATAAGCGCAGAGTGTGCCTGAGCGCTTAATAGGAAGCCAACTCCGCGATGCCGGGGAGCGTGTTCATCTCGTAAACCAGAGTACAGCAGAACTTGTCCCGACGGCGTTCTGTGTTCTCCAAAGTTTGTCCGAACAACATTCTTCAACAAGATAACGAAGTACCACGACTTGGCGGAGGAATTGAAGCAGATGTTGCACTTGGAGGACGTGCATATAATTCCGGTAGCCAACTCAGCGACCACAATCGCTCCGAAATATTTTCTGAGATCCTTAGAAGATCTGGAACTTTAGCCTCCATACCATCCAAAAGACAGCATTGTTAGAAGATTCTTAAGCCATCATAGCTAATACATCCGGTGCAAACGCTTTTATAGGATTTAAGTCAATCGGCGAATGAGACTCACAGATCCCTTTTGGCATTCAGATTGACCGGGGTAGGTAAAAATTTCCAGTATTTTTACTGAGGAGTGTTAATAATAATTGTATGAAAAAATGAAAAAAATAACAATAATTAATAAGAAACTTCGTAGAAAACCTTTATTGTGCCCCCAAGTTTTGTGACATGCTTATTTTGATATTATTTTCAAATTAACAAACTAAAGAGAAAAAAAGCAACTAAAAGGTTACGCAATGCATAGATTGAAGGTAGAGGCGAATATTCAAACGCGATAATAGAAACCGAGACAACATTTTGTTTTGAAACGTGGAATATTTAAATCCAATCCATGTTGTACGCCAAATTTTATGAGTAACGTATTCATATTGAGAATTCATAACTCATGGTTGGACAATATGAAACGTGATTTTTTTTTTGTAAACTGGTGAACAAGTAAATAAACTTGCTAAAATATCTATAATCGTCTACGGTATCGAAAAAATCAATTGTAATTGCATGAATCTAAAAATATTCCAAATTTCGTCACAATGTATCACCCCCTTAACCACAGTGCAACAGCCGGTCGACCCTGGGTCGGCTGGGATTTGGATGGCATGGCATTCTGCGGGGTGCGGTCGATGGTGGTGGGCTCCGGCGAAACCTACCTGTCACTGGAATCGAGCAGATGATGATCGAGCAGCACCGAGGGATCGAACGCAATCGTTGGCGGTAGCGGTGGGATGTTGTCGCCCATTCCCGTGCACGAGCGCAACATAAATCTTTGCGAAGCAGCACTGCGACGGTTGTTTGGCGATATGAAATGGTTGGTTTTTTTTCGGGGTTTTCGTTCCACATTGGGTACGGTGGTGATGATGACGACGGCGACGGTGGCAGCATCGATGAGCGTCGAAAATGGAAATTTCGAGAGGATGAGCGCAAATTGCGGATTGGCCGTCGTCGTCACCGAAACGGTCATTTTGACACGTTGCCGCAAACCGGAGCAATGCACGGAATGGCCGTATGCGGGCCGTACCCGAGAAGGATAAGAGATTCGTGGAATTTGGCATAAGGATGGATTTGACGATTTTTTTGTGTCATGTCATAATCATTTGTCCGATGATTAGTGAGGATGTGTTGATGGCGGTATTTTCGGGAGCATGATTTATGCATCAGTGCAAATCCAATTTTGAAATCGAGAAATTGTGAGTTTTTTGTGGAGCCGACGTAATTGTGGTAACACGAGGTGGAAATATTAGAATGTTAGTTGAGAGTAGAATGGTAAGCTGAATAAAATATAATATGAGAAAACTAATAAAATAAAAACAAGACTAGACCGTTTCTTCTGCATTCATAAAGTAGGGAAGCATTGACTTGAGTTGTGATGTTTTAAAGATAATAAGGGTAAGAATTTTTGTTATTGTATTTTGTGTTTCTGAGTCACCTAAAAAAACTTGATCGGCGAACTTTTTTAAATCTTAGTTAAAATGAACTACCAGTAGGTATACTGAACCAAAAGAACGTTACATTTTTGTACTAGGAATAGAACTTCAGAAATCAGGAGCAAGGATAACTGGAAAAATCATTTAATGAGTGGGTATTGAATGGATTTCCATTCCATTTTTGTATCGCAATATGAACTGCTTGTAAAACAAAATGACGAATAAATCAATAAGTGAACGAATGAATGAAAAAAAAACCATGACTGAACTGCGTTAATTCCATTTCTTATATTTGGATACTCACCTAAAATGGTGCAGCGGCTGGTAGATGGGTCGGCGCATCACCAGCAGCTTTGGCAGGTGGTTGATGAAGATCGTTCGGACCCACGGGGCCATCGTGTGCGTTTGGGGTGACCGGAAGTGAATGTTGAGCACAATCACGGTGACGCATATACTGGATATATTTGCGTAGCGTTGAATAGCATGAGAAGATGAGAAAATAAAACGCATCAATTCACGCCACCGATAATGCGATTAAAAGCAGGTGTTTCACGGGTTTCCATTGGATTGGAAATCTGTTATTTTTGGATCAGGAAACGTTTTTGATTGGCAAAGATTGATGTTTCAGTTTCAAACTAGATTTTTTTTAATGTTTTGTGCATTGGTTTGGCTATTCCCATTTTTCATTTAAGTATTATTACCTACTTTTGAATTGGCATTGTTGTAAAATTGTAGTAAGTAAATTAAATTGAGCATGAAATAAAATTAAATAATTTGTGTGCACATTCGCTTCATCTAGCTGCTGGCATATTTCCGCCCTAGATGTAGGTGACGGTGTCAGTGCGGTGCAGCAGTGGCTTCTGTGTACGGGAAATTGTGGGGAAAATCGGCTTACCTGAATGTGTCGAGGATCATGGTGAAGAGCACAAACTTCCCCAGCAGTGGCACCACCAGCGAGGTGGGAGGAATGATTTCTGCCAGCAGCAAGAAGAACACAGTCAACGACAGCAGGATGGATATGCTTAACGATACCTTTTAAAAAACAAGAAAAACGGAACAGGAAAAGAGAAGATGGTTAGGTTAGGAAATGAATGGAGAAGATACGAAAGGAAATGTAATTACGTTTTATCGAATAAATGAAATGCTTCGAAGTGGCTTAGCGCACTGGCAGATGTGGGGCTGGAAACGTGTTTCGTTACTTCTCCTGAATAGAGGGTATTATGGCTGCCTAAGCGACCGCCGGGATGACCGGCAGAAAAAATGGGAATGTCTGTCACTCGTAATCATTTTATAGGTTTTTCTTTCTTTGCTGTTTGTATCCACTATTATCAAGGTTTTCGGCGGGTCATTGCTGGAGGTTTGTTTATTGACTTGTTGATGGGAATAGATAAGTGGTTGCCTAATAGAATTAAGTTAAGGAATGTTCTAAACAATGCAGTTCTTTAGATTATAGGAATAATCGATTATACGTGGCGAATGTAGAAGAAAAGAGTCATAATTTACTCACAATTTATTGTGTGACAAGATTCTCAACAATTATCACCAAATACAATAGAAAATTTGTCTTCATCAATTAGCTTTGATGGGACGATACGTACTGGTACTGCAAATGATGGCATATTAGCCCCATATGAAAAACTAAAATGAAGAAAATAAGGAAGAAATATCAAGCCCATATATAAGACTGAATTTGGATTCGGAATTGAGTTAGATTAGATTTGGATTGGATTTTGATTTGGATTAGATTGGAATTGGATTGCATTTGGACTGGATTTGGATTGGATTTTGATTTGGATTAGATTGGAATTGGATTGCATTTGGACTGGATTTGGATAGGATTTGGATAGGATTTGAAATGGATTTGAATTGGATTTGGATTGGACTTGGATTTGGATTGGATTTGGATTGGATTGGATTTGAATTGGATTTGGATTGGATTTGGATTGGATTGGATTTGGATTGATTTGGATTGGTTGGATTGGATTTGGATTGGTTTGGATTGGTTTGGATTGGTTTGGATTGGTTTGGATTGGTTTGGATTGGTTTGGATTGGTTTGATTGGTTTGGATTGGTTTGGATTGGTTTGGATTGGGTTTGGGTTGGTTTGGTTGGTTTGGATTGATTGATTTGGATTGGATTTGGGTTGGATTGGATTTGGATTGGTTTGGATTGGTTTGGGATTGGTTTGGTTGGTTTGGATTGGTTTGGATTGGTTTGGATTGGTTTGGATTGGTTTGGGATTGGTTGGATTGGTTGGATTGGATTTGGATTTGGATTTGGATTGGTTTGGATTGGTTTGGATTGGTTTGGATTGGTTTGGGATTGGTTTGGATTGGTTTGGTTGGTTTGGATTGGTTTGGATTGGTTTGGATTGGTTTGGTTGGTTTGGATTGGTTTGGATTGGTTGGTTGGTTTGAATTGGATTTGGATTAGTTTGGATTGGTTTGAATAGGATTTCAATTGGTGTTGGATTTGGATTGGTTAGATTGGTTTGGATCGGATTTGGATTGGTTTGGATTGGTTTGGATTAGATTTGGATTGGTTTGGATTGGTTGGGTTGGATTTTGGATTGGGTTTGGATTGAGTTTGGATTGGTATTGGATTGGTTGGTGTTGGTTTGGTTGGTTTGGATTGGTTGGATTGGTTGGATTGGTTTGGATTGGATTTGATTGGATTGGTTTGGATTGGTTTGGATTGGTTTGGATTGGTTTGGATTGGTTGATTGGATTGGATTTGGTTTGGATTGGATTTGATTGGTTTGGATTGGTTTGGTTGGTTTGGATTGGTTTGATTGGATTTGGATTGGTTTGGTTGGATTTTGGATTGGTTTGGATTGGATTGGTTTGGATTGGTTTGGATTGGTTTGGATTGGTTTGATTGGTTTGGTTGGTTGATTGGATTTGGATTGGATTTGGATTGGTTTGGATTGGTTTGGATTGGTTGGATTGGTTTGGATTGGTTTGGATTGGTTTGGATTGGTTTGGATTGGTTTGATTGGTTTGGTTGGATTTGGATTGGTTTGGATTGGTTTGGATTGGTTTGGATTGGTTTGGATTGGTTTGGTTGGATTTGGATTGGTTTGGATTGGTTTGGATTGGTTTGGTTGGTTGGATTGGTTTGGTTGGTTTGGATTGGTTTGGTTGGTTTGGATTGGATTTGGATTGGGATTTGGATTGGTTTGGATTGGTTTGGATTTGGTTTGGATTTGGATTGGATTTGATTTGGGTTTGGTTTGGGATGGGTTTGGATTGGGTTTGGATTTGGTTTGGATTGGATTTGGATTGGATTTGGATTTGATTGGTTTGGATTGGTTTGGATTGGTTTGGATTGGTTTGATTGGTTTGGATTGGATTTGGATTGGTTTGGATTGGTTTGGATTGGATTTGGTTGGATTTGGATTGGTTTGGATTGGTTTGGATTGGTTTGGATTGGTTTGGTTGGTTGGACTGATTTGGATTTGATTGGTTTGATTGGTTTGGATTGGATTTGGATTGGTTGGATTGGTTTGGTTTGGTTTGGGATTGATTGGTTTGATTGGTTTGGTTGGTTTGGATTGGTTTGGATTGGTTTGGATTGGTTTGGATTGGTTTGGATTGGTTTGGTTGGATTTGGATTGGTTTGGATTGGTTTGGATTGGTTGGATTTGGTTTGGGTTTGGTTGATTGGATTGGTTTGGATTTGGATTGGTTTGGATTTGGTTTGGATTGGTTTGGATTGGTTTGGATTGGTTTGGATTGGTTTGGATTGGTTTGGATTGGTTTGGATTGGTTTGGGTTGGTTTGGATTGGTTGGTTTGGATTGGTTTGGATTGGTTTGGTTGGTTTGGATTGGTTTGGATTGGTTTGGATTGGATTTGGGATTGGATTTGGATTGGTTTGGATTGGTTTGGATTGGATTTGGATTGGATTTGGATTGATTTGGATTGGTTTGGATTGGTTTGGATTGGTTTGGGTTGGTTTGGATTGGATTTGGATTGGTTTGGATTGGTTTGGGATTGGTTTGGATTGGTTTGGATTGATTTGGATTGGATTTGGATTGGTTTGGATTGATTTGGATTGGTTTGGATTGGTTTGATTGATTGGTTTGGATTTGGATTGATTTGGGATTGGTTGATTGGATTTGGATTGGATTTGGTTTGGTTTGGATTGGATTTGGATTGGATTTGGATTGGTTTGGATTGGTTTGGATTGGTTTGATTGGTTTGGATTGGTTTGGATTGGTTTGGATTGGTTTGGATTGGTTTGGATTGGTTTGGATTGGTTTGGATTGGTTTGGATTGGTTTGATTTGGTTTGGTTTGGATTGGTTTGGATTGGTTTGGATTGGTTTGGATTGATTGGTTGGTTGGATTGGTTTGGATTGGATTTGGATTGGATTTGGATTGGATTTGGATTGGTTTGGATTGGTTTGGATTGGATTTGGATTGGTTTGGATTGGTTTGGATTGGATTTGGATTGGATTGGATTGGATTGATTTGATTGATTTGGATTGATTTGGATTGATTGGATTTGGATTTGGATTGGATTTGGATTGGATTTGGATTGGATTTGGATTGGATTTGGATTGGATTTGGATTGGATTTGGATTGGATTTGGATTGGATTTGGATTGGATTTGGACTTACTTAGATTCGATTTGAATTGGATTTGGAGTAGATTTGGATTGAATTTTGTTTCGTTCTGTTTTATATCGTTCCTTTTTCTGCTATTCCTATGCCTTAAACTATACTCGTTTTAGTAATCGAAGATATTTTTTATCAAATAAGCACAAACATAGATATATGAATATTGCTTTGTGTTCTTTTTACGAGCAAAGTGTTACAAGACAGTCTAAAAGCCGCTTGGTGCGGTTTAGCCGAACTCCGACTTTATTACCTTATGCATTTATTTTTAAGGATTGTTGTCCACTATGAATTGTCGCGCAAATAACGACAGCATGTTTCAAAAGTGTTTTTGAAATTTTTGAAGCCAGGTGAATATTTCAGCATTGTTGCATTGAACTTGAGTAAATCTGCATTTCGAATATCAATTGAAATTTCTAAAACCTTCTCTTCACTATATCGAAGAAAGGAAAAAATCTTGATTTCGTTCAATATTTTCCGTAGCTCCAAATACATTGACATAATAGTTTGCAGTCAACGTGTTTCCTGAAGTTCACTATCCAGCAGTTTTTCAGTTGAATTTCGCCGTACCTTTACTTATTTTTAAGAATAAAAGCATCTTTATTACAGAGTAGTGTGAAGCAGCAATAATTTTACATGAAGTTCGACATTAAGCTCGTTTAAATGTGCAAAGAAAAAAAATGCTATTTTCATAGCCCGGGCCAATAATATTGAAGTATGTTTGCCTACTTAATATTTATGAAGTGATAAATTTTATTTATCATGATGATAAAACGATTCATGCTTTTTATCGTCCTTTAACAACATAAAGGTGCAAACTTGTAAAAATACTCGAATTCAACAAAAAAATGGGCACTATGAAAAGCTTTTCTATGTATAATGCTTAACAATGGGCCACATGTAGTGTATTCTCTGAAATTCTTCGCGGGCCGCACGAAAAGGCTTGGAGGGCCGCATGCGGCCCGCGGGCCACACTTTGGGGATCACTGCCTTATTCGATGGCAAGATTGATTACTTGTATCGAATTTAGGGGCCCCTTGTCGAACATATGTGGGATGCCAATAGTGTCGCGTAGATATCCTTGAGTTTTTTTTTATTTAAATCAGAGTCACTTAAAATAATAACCAATGTTTTAGGTTAATACTACACGTGTTATTCGAGACAGTTTCCATGCTTAAGAGATACGCCACAGCCGTTATGGTGGTTTCCCTTCGTCCCGTGGTTGTTGTAAAAATCCTATCAGTTTCGCAGATCGATCAATATTAATAACTGATGTCAAAGCATCACCACAAATCGGTTCCTCCTCGAAGATGGTTCACCATGATAACGGTTGCTGTAATTGGTTACATGAGAAAACAAATTTGTCATCCTAATGCAGAGTTCGACAGTATGTAGCCAGTCACAGCGAGCGCCCGTTACTAGATGATAACATCTTTAAGCAATTCTCACACGGTGCCATAATTCACGTCCCCGTGTCGTCTCCGCTGGAGACGGTCTCCCTGCTGCAGGTCTCCGTGGCGGAAGGACCCGACCATCACCGTGGTAAATGGGCTCCCGTCAATGCTGTCAATTGGGGAAGACACACCGTTATAAATCTTGATTTTATTTGACACATTTGTGAAGTGGTAGTTGCTAGTAATAGCTATCGCTCCACGTGCCTTTTACTGGAGAATTTCTTAGTTAGCAGGCAAGCCACTGGATGGAGATGGCATCGGAGATAGCATTTTCATACACACAGTCCCCTTGTTATAGAGATATGCGAGCTCTCAATTGTAGTAAATCTTCCAGATGCTACGCCGAAAGGAGATTCAAATGGTCTTTAATGGAATTGTCTTTCCTTCGATTCGGTGGCCTTGACTATGAGAGCTGCTTGTCATGGTAAAATGTTTCAACATCTGTAAGAGAACAAACATATTCAATCACCTGTAGTGCGGGGATTGACAGAAGGGTTATTGACTTCCTTTTGTGGTTGTTTTTAGCTCTTATATATGTACTTTTATATTTGAACATGGTGTAGAGGAAATTTGAGTGGTTATTTGTAATAGGTTATGTGAGCTTATAAGTTATCCTAGAAATCTTTAAGATACTAAGAAATTTCCACTTTGTATCAAACAATTCAAGACTTTCGAGATTTCTGTGTAGTATACGTAGTAGAGTGGCCCAGCCTAGTATGGGGAGAAAAAAAAGTCGTCGAATTCTACGGGGCACCCTCCATGATTTTGCCTTTAGGTAAGAAAATCATTCTCTGAAAATTTCAGTCTGATCGGTTATTGCATAAACTGGCGCAATTGATTTGAAGTTAATATCGCTTTCAGCCGAAATATATGGGAAAATACACCTCTGTTACAATTTCGTACAGGAAATTGGATGGAAAAGCCCGATTGAGCCCAGATTTGCAGGAAATGAAGTTAACATGCTTATGAACAATTCGACATAAAATTCTACTACTACTAAATAAACTTTAAATCAGTTTTTGGCTGATTTATTTGGAGTTGGGTTGAGCACTTTGAAATTCATTATTTGCCATGAAAACATACGCATGCAATCAAAGGTGCCTGCGATGCGTGATTTCGCGCGCACTGAAACATAAGTAACTACATGCGCGCAAAAACACGTATCGCAGCTACCTTCGATTACATGCGCTTGTTTTCAAGGCAATTAATGAATTTCAAAGTGCTCAACCCAACTCCAAATAAATCAGCCAAAAACTAATTTAAAGTTTATTTAATCATAGTAGAATTTTATGTGGAATTGTTCATTGGCATGTTAACTTCATTTCCTGCAAATCTGGGCTCAATCGGGCTTTTCCATCCAATTTCCTGTACGAAATAGTAAGAGAGGTGTATTTTCCCATATATTTCGGCTGAAACCCCCATATTACGCCAGCTTATGCAATAACCGATCCGGCTGAAATTTTCAGAGAATGATTTTCTTACCCAAAGGTAAAATCCTAGGGGGTGCCCCGTAGAATCGGACGACTTTTTGTATCCTGGGCCAGTCTAATACGTAGCGATTGGGGTCTATCATAACTCAGCTGTAAAATGCGCAGTTACAACGCACACCATGTGCTGATGATGGCTGGGCTCAAATCCTGATTTGGTCTACAAAATTTTATAGTTGCAAATACTTTTGATTTCCTATCCACATTATATAAGAATGCATAACCTCTCAGTCAATATCTATGAAAATGCTTAATGTATGCTAACCTGCAAGGCAGCAATGTCGCAACAATAAGAAAGAAACTAAGTAGGTACACTACTTGCAATTGTTTTCTTTGAGTGGATACGCTTCTGACTCAAATGCACTCAAACGCCAAAGTGCCTCTTTACTCTGCCTATCAGGCGCCATGACGGTCCGGTTTGGCAGACAAATAAATCACACACATACACACCTTGTGCTGGGTGTCATCTTCACTTCCTTCATTTCCATTCAATGACAACTTCCGTAAACAGCACATTGGAAAGGAATTGGAGCAGCAGATAAGTTATCCTTTTGTTACTTCTCCTCAACATCCAACCGTGAAATGTTTCGCGATATTTATTGCTCTCCTTCGTTGAACCGACACAGTGGTGCAAATTCGAATCTAATGCGATGAAACTAGTAGATCTATGATTTTAAATAGTTTTGTAAAGGATTACAAATTTATAAGCCTGGGTTTAATGATGCTTATTGTTGTGAGTTTGACTTTGACTCTTGATCATATTCCACTCGGCGAGGAGTTTATGGCAATTGGCAAGTCTGCTTATAACAACAAATTATGGTAAAATGTTTCTTGTTTTTGTTATTTTCACTGAATTTCATTGAAAGCCGTTTGAATTGAATTGAACTTGAACTTCGAAACGGTGAGTTGACACCTAGGAAGGAGCATCCATTGATCAACCGATGACAAAACACCGCCAGGAAGGGGAGAACTCATAAAATCATTCATATAATCTGTCGAAGGCAGGGTTCATAATGCTTACTCAATCTTAGGAGCACAGGATGCTCCCTCACGAAAATTTTCACTTTCCGGGAAAGAAAAACAACCTGAAGAATGATAACCCTTTTTTCGTTCACTTCGATTGCCGCCAAACGTTAATTTGCTCTTTATCTTTCATATTCGAGTCTTTTCGTGGCATCATCAATGCAAATGGTAGTAGCTTATGCGGAATTTATTTAATGCTTTCATTCAGATAACGTGGTGGCGTAGGTAGAGTTAGCGCATCCATACGGTTATTATTGTTAATTCTGTGTACGAACATTTGTAATTGTTCTGCGATGAAGTGATGAAACGAAAAAGGATTTTCATCTAATAGGCTAGATTTTTGTTTATCTTCTGTGAGGTTTGAGTAAGCTACCATCAGCGTATCAATCTGTGAGCAGCAAGCCATGACTCGGCCTGTTTTTGTCAGCACCACGGAGAGCTGCTGTCGTCGCACTTCAATCCGACCATTTGGGACCACACATTTTGGCGATCCTGCAAGATTATTTTTTTGATCCTGGCGCTGATTTCTAAAGGCGAATTGAGTTCAAGTGGGTAATATGCTAATGTGTTAAAATATTTGGGTTAAACAAATAACGAGGCAAGGTGGTTTGTATTGCTACAAAGCGCGCCTGGTAGACCACTGGAAAATAGATATTGGTTTGGAAAATCACAAAGCGCGTCTGGAAGACCGCTGAAAGTGGATTGTGGTTTGGAAAAACACAAAACGGGTATGAAAACGGATTGTGGAAAACGGATTGTGGTTTGCAAAATCACAAAGCACGTCTGGAAATCGCTGAGAAATAGATTGTGGTTTGGAAAATCAAAAAGCGCATCCGGGCCCGGGGGCCTCTTCACCTACTGCAATCTATAATGTTGCTTGAGAGCAGGGACGGGGAAATTCAAATTTTCAAAAAATCCAGGAACTTACCCGCGATCTTACTTTTAAATTAACATGTGATGTGATCTCGCCAGCGATTAAGAATCGTTTGAAAATCGTATCTTGATTTGAAGCATTTACCGTTACATTTTGAACTCTTTTTCCTTACTACCATGAAACCATTACGCAAAATAGAAGATATAACGGGACTGTTGACAAATAGTTGATATTAGTAAAGATTAATGTTTGAATGAAAAATCTGTGCATATTATCGTTTGAGTACAAAATTTGAGAAATGGTCGCCGACGACAAATCGCCTCTTGTTTTCACATGAAAAGTTTTCACATGAAAATTGCAATCATTATCGTCTGATAATGATTCAGCACAACACTGCTTGAGAGATCAATGTCAGATCACTAGGAACCAATTTAGTAAAACATTTAAAAGATGCTACCATGTCGTTGTTCTGCGAGTGAAAACCACGATGTTGATTCAAGTTTATTTTGGAGTTCAGTTTTCAAACGAATTAATCGGTTTCTCAAATGCAACAAGTTCAATGTTCAGCTTCGTCTCGCGCAAATAACTTAGGAGAAAAAAAATCATTGAGTTCTATGCTAGAGGATTTTTTGTCGCCTTTTTACAAGAGCAGAAGGGAAATGTGGGGTTTGAGTAAGTTATCATCAGAAGTATGATTATATTGTGGCAACAAAATGACATCCTTCGTGATCATTTTCCAAGGCTCTCATAGATATGTAAAATTTATCCGCAGTACAAATACCACGTGCTATCAAAGCATTCACCGCCAGAATCCACCACTTATGAGCCAAATTTTCAAAAATTTCAAAGTAGGGGAAGGGGGGGCAATATGCCCTAGCTAAGCAAACACTGCTTTACTGTCTTATTTGTTACACTATTCATGGGTATTTTTACATTATGCATCAGTTTCACAAGATTGCTAGTTGATGCCATTCAAAAATTGTTAAAAATCTCAATCATATTGAAAATATTCACATTTAAAAAAAAGTGGTGATATTCTGTTGCCGGAAAACTCATGAGGCTAAACGCCTTTCAGCTGGCAGCTCCTACACACTTAATTTTTTTACCGGGATCTCAGCAAAATGTCGAACTTTTACCGAGAATCGCACAGCCGTGCCCCAGCAAACATGTTTTTTGCCGAGATTTCTGTCAAAATTGCTGATAATCAGCAAATAATTTGCCGAAAATCAGCTAACAAACGCTATTTTTGCCGGAATATCAGTTTTTTATTTTGCTGGCGCACGGCTGTGCAGATTTTTGCCGAGCTGCAAAAATAAAAACTGAGTGTGTAGGGAACAAAGTACCACGCATCTGCGAATCAGCATTCTGGTATGCATAGTGCGTGGAGACGCAAGTACATTGTAGGCAACCCGTGAGCAACTTGACGTCTCCAGTACATTGTCAGTGTACCCCGAAAAATTGGTTCAGGTGGTTCTGTCAAACTTACTTACATCGGGAGCATTTCTCGATTATGGCGTAAAAGGTTAAAGATAAACCTAATTTTATTTTTTATTATTTATTATAACACAATTGCATTACTCATTAGTTATTTTGGTATTGGCTCGTATATACTCAAGCACTACGGGGCTGGGTGCTTAAAAATATAGATATCACTACAACGTGGTTTGTTGCTGGATTATTCGAAACAATTATTTATAGGGGTATCAGCCCGGGAACAACTTGACATCTGCAGTACGATATCACTGTACCCCGAAATTTTGGTTTAAGTTTAATTGGTACAGTGGAACATCAGTACATCAGTGGAAGAAGTGAGTCAACTGAGAGAGTCGATTTGGGAATCGACTGATGTTAACTGATTTGGGAATCAGTGGAGGTAGTGAGTCAACGAGAGAGTCGATTTGGGAATCGACTGATGTTGGCTGATTTGGGAGTCGGTGGTGGTGTGAGTAAAGGGATTAAAAGTTAATGTTGGAATCGAGTGTTTGCTGATTTGGGAATCTGTAAAAGTGGTGAGTCACGTAAATGAGAGTCGATTTGGGAATCAACTGATGATTGCTCATTTGGGAATCAACAGAAGGGGGTACAAAATCAATGTTCCACATCCACAACGATAGAGTAGTTTGTTGTTATGAAAAGCGACATCATAACGATTATTTTGATTGCGAACATTTAAGATTGTACAAAGCAGGTTCAGTGGCCTAGTAATTTGGATTTATAAACATGGGGTGAATTCTGGAATTGAGATACACGATTTGTAAATAAGGAGGATATCGAGAGGCGGTAAAAAAAAGATGGGTGGATTGAAAGCAGTCACGGATGCATCGATATAGAGATATAGATCTTTGCCATGTAGAAGATTTGGCATGCGAAACAACTATTTGATTAGATTGATCGTGGGTCGGTAGGTCAATTGATTCATAATTGGGAATTGACCAGTGTGGTGCAGAGTCACAGTAGAATCGGATGTATATCCGGAGTACTAACTAACAGCGCATAGACCAAAGACTGTCACAGTGAACATTGGCATAGCGACTTGGTTATAAATATAAGAATGCTTCTGGAATCAGTGTGTTGAAAGGTAAATATTGTCAGAGTGGGGTCTATTTTATTCCTTCAGGTACGCGAAGTACCAATGGTACGCCTTACCCAGCATTTACCATTTGATTATTCATTTGGAATCAAAATGGCTTCTTCTCTTATCTATGGTATTAGTCTTTTTTAAGTTAGACTAGTGGTGGTGGACCATTCGCGAAGTCGAAGCAAAATTCTTCACACAAACAATGACAGTTCTTTATGGGTTTTTACAGTAGAGCAACAGAGAGGAGGAGATGGCGGCCATGTTTCACTCAAACTCTGACAGATAGCAATGTGATTTCCCATAGGAGGGAAGAGTAGAATTTGCTTCGACTTCGCGAATTGATTGGGCTTTCTGTGAGCGTGTACGTATGAATACATTGCAATTCATCCACACTCTTACCACGAGCAGCTGGCACGGAAAATCAATTGAGTTAATTTGAAAACACGAACCGTGCGTTCGTGTTTGTGCGAAATGTAAGCAGGAGCCTAATGCAGTATGCACGGCATTTCTGAGTCGGTTTAGTGTTGATTTTCAGATGAACGGTTTTTGAAAAGAATGAATTTTCCACTCAAACAAAAATGTGAATTACGGATGGTAGAGATGTGAAGCCTTGTGGGGTTCGCAACAAAAAATGCTTCGTATCACTGTCTATGATACAAGATTCTTAGAAGGAAAAGACGCCTTAGGATTAATGGCTTCGCATGGACATTGGACATAATGTGGATTCTGATGACTGGTCGGTGTTCACATAAACATGAAGCGTTGAAGAGGAACAAATTCAAGATGTGATGCTGGCCTCAAGCGGTAATTTGTTATGAAGACTAGCACTAAACGGCCGATAACTGCAAATTATTTCAGCTAGTTTTAGCACACTACCATAATAACATATTTGAGGATAACCGGGACAGAGCTTACACTTCCATTCGAGGTAAAATAAACGTCTGTTTTAGGTGATTATACCTGATATTTAGCTTTTTATGCTACTTGCTAGTTATCTAGCATTCTTCTGTGAGTTTCGTTTATAACGAGCGGTATTGACCGAGCCTGTGACAGACGTGGCGTCATCATTATCAATAGACATATACCACTGTCATCATTGAAACGCGATATGAAAAAATGTTTGTGTCCGGGACATCCTGGCTACGATCTGGCGATGGGCTGAACAATGGGTCAACAATATTAGTAGCCTGGTATTGACCCGTGCACATGTTGTAGAGAAGTTTCTGTTACTTATTCAAGCAAAGTCAGTCAGTCCGTCCGAAGTTCGCCGTCAAAATTTTTGATGGATGTTCCGGGGTTTATTTGTTGGTATCAAATTTGATTGTGTTTGACTAATGTTTGAGGGGTCAGGAGTGGATTTTATCAACAACCGTTATCTAGAAGCTCGTGTTCTGAAGGAAAATGATGGATGCAGTAAAATCGAGTTTTGGAACCCATTATGAAATGAAGGGAGAGAAGAGATAGTGCTCGTATAGTGTACGTTTTGAAATTGCACTCTGTGGACAGATGGGGCTACTGAAAGTGCGAATAGAAAATAGGTTGATATTATTGAAATCGCTGTAGAACCCTTGGTAGACGTCCATGTGTACAGGTTTTCTAAAATGCAGAATTTGGGGAAAAGGTAAATTCAGCTTTCAGGCATTTAGTATATTGGTTGACACGAGGGTTGATACAGGAAGGCATCTCAACTATTACATTGGTTCTTGGTTCAAAATTGTTTTGTATTTAAACATTGTTTTAAATGAAGGGTGGGATGTAGGGTTCTATGATTGTTCGCTGATGCGCATGACGTCATAACACAATAACATGCACGAATACAAACGAACGGATAGACTTGGGGGACCTGGGGAGAAGAGTGATGGATCTTGGGGAGGGTAAAGAGTTACAGAAAAGGAGAAAAGGAGTGGTGTCCGAAGTAGGGAAAATAAACAAGGATCCGGATTCTTGCGGGAGACTGATGACGAGCCGGGAACGGGTTAGTGTCTTGCGGTCTAGGATACTACAACTTCCCTCGCGCAAAAAGATATTGCAGTTAAAATTATCGTACCGAGGGTTAATTTAAGAATATGAAACAACGATTTTCTGCAGTTAACAAACCCGTTAAACTCGTACATCATTACGCACAATAAAAATAAACTATGGTTTATATTTATTTAATTAACATGGCACATCGATTTAAATACTCTACAAAACTATCCATCGTTACGAAAATAACCACGTTTTATTCTGATCCAAATGTGAAGCATTACGTGTGTTTTAAAAAGAAACTGCCTAGTCATGATGATAGTATCAAATCCACCGCTAGTTCCTTTGTTCTCACAGCTTATCATTGTATGATAATCAAGTTATGAAGCTGTATGATAAAGAATATTGTGGGCTCTTTTCATTAATTGCAATTACCAATTAACCCTATCCATATGACGCTCCTGTCCGTTGTTTGTTGACAATAAATGACGAAACAAAAAAACATGGTTTCTACGGAGGAAAAGTGTGGCGGCAGTGTAGGATGACCCATTGTTTATGTTTCGAAGCGCCATCTGCGATTTGCAAGTGGGTACGCGAAACTAAGGCCAAATGTCAAGTTGTGGGGGGGGTTGATTGTAGGTTAGTGCTACTACACTGTAAACCTGGCATTACCCATTAAAGAGTAAAAAACCCTCATTATTTACCAGCATATGGAGCTGTCAAAATAATGGGTATTTTATTTTTTTTGATAATGGGTGTTTTGTGCCCATTTACATGTTTCGAAAGACTACTCTTTAATGAGTGAAAAATCCCTTTGGTCTATTATTTATAATAATCAAAGATGTTGGTGGAGTTGAAGTAAAGTAAGTATCTTTTGAAATAAAATAAAAAATATATAATAACTCTTGTTTTTTTTAGCGAACAACTGCCTAAAAGCTACGCCATCCTGGACACGACATTCTAGGAAGTCGCCGGTTCCACCAACGTTCAAAATCTTCGGCTCGGCGCTACTTCTGCCAGCACTTCAGAGTGAACCGAGTTTCGGAGACAGGAGCTCGATCACTTACATTTTGGAAGCGGCTTGATCGGAACAATGCGTGATAGGATTTCCGATCGGAGTAAGGCACCGTCTCTATCCTTAATTGATGACCTATCACTCGAATCGCTTGCTTCCGGAACACAAGCAACAAGTGCCGAACAATTTGGACTGTGGCGGAAACAGTGCGGCCCCATATCTTCGCTGCATTTTCCCATCTTGGAACACGAGAACGGGCAGAGTACATCATGCAATGGTCGCTAACTGCATGGAATCCAGCGATCTGAATGACCTGTTTCTGGCCGACGCTTCCAACAATGGCGTTTAATTGCTCCCGAGTCATTGTGGTTTGTGGCCTCTTCCCCTAACTTCTTTTTCTGGAGGTATATTACATGTATATCAGGAAAATCATTCAATTACGACATCAAACATTAAAATTTTAAGAAGTGTCTCTTCTCCGTGAAAACTTGATGTTGCTGAGAGCTTGGAAATCTACCGACAGGTACAAACGTGGTTGTTGAATAAAGATCAAGGAAATGGTAGCTCCTGGCTCTTCAAGTTTATACCTAAGCATTAAGCGCAACAAGCGAGTAGAAGTAAGCACAGTAGTAAATGTACCTAGATAAGTACCTAGATAAATTATTATACCTACGCATAGTATAAATAGTGTAAGCTGCGATCATTTTCTTCAAGTCAAGTCAAGTACGAAATACGTATCTGTCAAGATACAATTAAGTGATGGAATTTCAATGGGATTGTACAAACTCGTCTTATGACAAGTGAAGACATTCCACTAAAAAGCTCAAAATAATTTTCTTAACAATTTAAGTGGTATTAACATTTAGGTGGTATTAGCAAGGTTTGTATGGGAATGATTATTTTGTGATTATTATCATTTGATGAGAAGTAATCGCCAGTGACCTACTGTTCTTATCAGAGAAAATCTCAAATGAAAATTGCAATCATTATCGTAGGCGAATTATTTAACTGCGCCAATTTTCTTTTCTAAGACTTGGTTTGTTAAAAATCTGTGCCAATCTGTACTTTTTGGTGAAAATCTGTAATCTGTACCAAAGTTCGTCAAAAAATCTGTACCTTTCCAAATAAATCTGTACTTGTGGCAACACTGGCTGCTTTCTTGTATTTAATATAGTGAGCCCATTAGCCACGACCTTTTGTTAATCGTTATGGGTGCAAATTTTCTGTGTAGTTAGTTCGAGTTTCTTCGGAGAGCGGACCTAGCATCGACATCTGAAAAGCTCTTGCGTAATTTCTGTAAATAATTGTGCAGGCGTCGTCAGCAATATCATCATGATTTCGGAATTCATCCAACAACAATGGACGTCGGCGCTGGTTGCTGCAGAAATATCGTCATCGGTGAAAGCAGTATTGAAGCGAAATTTCCTCGCAAACCGATAGTGATTGCAAAGGCGCACTGATTCAATCCTTTTCAAGGACCATCATTTTATGAAGTTAGTGACTGCAAAGGGGCTTTGAGAGGATTTTTTTTGCCAGTGACGGCCGCTGACTGGTAGGTGCTGCAGAAAATTATTCACATAGATGGCGTCTAAGCTGAAAATCATTGAGTGGCTGTCGTCGGTGACAGCAGAATTGTGCAAGTGCAATTTTCTCTCTCATTTTTCGCACGCTGCCGACAAACCTGCTTTACCAAGATTTTTTTTAAATTCTATTGACGATGCTGATGACGACAGAACGCTGATGTCCAGCACAACCGCAAAAACGACGATGTCTTCGCCGGTATCGGTCCAAGTAACATCCGTCGGCGGTGGTTGAAGAAAATTTTCATGATTACATTCTCTTTGTAACGTAAATATTTTACTCTTCACATAATTTTTGGGTCAATTTTGCGATTGTGTCATTTATACAACCTAATATTTACATGATATTATGATTCTCATTGCACTAAGAGGTTTTAAGTAGTTTACATCAAGCGGTCAATCCTTCTAGTTTTTTTTTTCGGAAAAGATGGACGAGACGACGGTCATAGTGGAACATTCTGTAAACTATTTTCGAGAACGAAGCATCGTGATCATCGCTGTGTAAACAATTAAGCAGTTTTATTTTGTTAAATTGAGGTTTGAGGAAACATTAAATTGAAGATCGTTGGATTGATATACTGAATTGGCTGATAAAAAGGAAACAAATATTTTCTATTGCGATGCTTTGGCATTTCTATTGTGCCGAAATATTGTGAAGGCGACAGTTTCAATTAATTTATGTTAAAACAAATTAAATTCAGCTAGTTGAATTTCTTGTTTTTGTTGTATGCAAATATTGTTTAATGTTATGACTAAATATTGTCAAATCAATAGCTTCGTAATGTTGATGGCAAATATAGCCATTTTCAATTACGAGGCCCAAATTTGGCGTAATTTGTTCGACAGTGGTTAGTGGAAAATATTGTTCGATGTCGAAGTAGCCACCCTTTCAAATGTTGGTCTAGAATTGTTCCATAAAGACTTATACAATTTGCATTGATGAAGGCACGAAAAGGCTGGGATATAAAAGTAAACGAGCAAACCTAGTTTTGACGGCAATCATCAGGCTTTTTTTTTCACGAAAAGTGATTTCGTTTCTTTCCCGAATTGCGAAAATTTTCGTTAGCAGGAAACTGCACTCCTGAGGCTGATTGAGGGTTTTTGATTGCCTAATCATTGCATGAAAATCGTTAAAAAATGTCTTCAGCATTCGGATCATTCATTCAACTTGGCAAACTACTTTTGATAAACGAACAAACAAAAAAATCATCCTATTGCAGCTCGCTGCATCGTGCTTTCGTGCTGTGTGGTTCTTTCTCTCTTTGCGGAAGGAAGTTTTTAATACTACCCGAAGCTATTTTAATTTCAACAGTGCTTCTCAGCGCTATTTGTACCTGTGACATGGTAGTTGGTAACCCTACCATAAATGTAACTCTTTGGGATCGCACACCCCTGGGTCCGCGAATGTATCACAGCAAGCCAGTAACGACACGGCGTTCAACGGCGATGTTTACGTGTCGGCATCAAAGGGCTCTTTCTTAAGGGTCGAGCACAATGCTGCGTCATCGCAGACTTCAACTTCATCGCATATGGACCCGGCCATATGCGATGAAGTTGAAGTCTGCGATGACGCAGCATTGTGTTCGCCCCATTATGTTGTCCGCCGACCTGGTCGTGTGTGTCGTGTGTGCTGGGCGACAGGCTGGAGCCGCCAATTGAAACGTCACAAATGGCGATCCTGCCAGCAGACGTTTTTTTTTTCTTTAGGAAACCATGCGGCTTTGTTTTTTTTACCTGATTTTCTCCAAACCTGTCGCCCTTCATACACGACTTTCGGTTTTTCAGTTTTTTTCTTGGTTCAGTTCAGTACTTTTTCGACTGGATAAAGGATCGAAGTCTAGAAAGATTTCGAAAAAAGGAACAAGCTTTCGTTTCAAGCGAAAAGGGTAAGTGCTTTTTCATTTTGAGTGGTGCATTTTTGGCTGGAAGCAAACAAGTGATTTTTTTTTGCTCTGACGGTTGCGTATAATTCTGCTGAAACAGTTTCCGGGAGCGTACAGGAATACCATTGAGCCTCCGGGGATGGAACTGTGATGAAAACTTCCATGACCCAAGGCAACTGTGCTTGTTTCCTTGACGCTCACTGGTTGTTTTACGTATGATACTGAACCACTTAACAAGTTCCCACATTGTTTGAATTATCGACAGTTTATCGGGACAACTGTGTGTTCCTTCTGGGATAGTTTCCGGGAGCGTGGAAGAATGATAAAGGGCCTTTGACTTGATACGGGGCAACTGATTCAATTGTTAAAATTATACAAATTATTTCTGGTTTATCGGGGCAACTAGTTTGTTTAGTCGGAGACGGTTTCCGGGAGCGTGTAGGAATGTCACGGGGCCTTGTGCAATGGAATTCCGAATGGAAATTTCCCGACCGCAAAGCAACTGTGTTTGTCGTTTTCACACTCACTGATTGGTCTTACGAAGAAAACGGTGCCACTGATAAAAATTTTAATATTTTACGAATGACCTTTAGTTCATCGGGGCAACTGGTTTGTTTAGTCGGAGACGGTTTCCGGGAGCGTGGAGGAATGTCACGGGGCCTTGTGCAATGGAATTCCGAACGGAAATTTCCCGGACGCAAGGCAATTGTGTTTGTCTTTTTCACACTCACTGGTTGGTCTTACGGAGAAAACGGTGCCACTGATAATTTTTTTAATATTTTACGATTGGTCTCACGAAAGATTCAATTTTAAATGTTTTACGAATGATATATGGTTGATATGGGCAACTGGTTTGTGTTGCCGTGGACAGTTTCCGAGAGCGTGGAAAAGTGTCACGAAGCCTTGAACCAATTTTCAACATTTTGCATGGTTCCAATTTTCAACATTTTACCTAGCTAGCTTTTTCCGATAAATCCTGACATTCTCGCTGCTGTCAAATTTAACTTCAACAGCAGATATGCAAGACAACGTCTGCCGTGTTAACTAGTTGATAATATTTTTTTTTTCATCTCCTGAGAAGAAGTGGGATGTGACATGGTAGTTGGTAACCCTACCATAAATGTAACTCTTTGGGATCGCACACCCCTGGGTCCGCGAATGTATCACAGCAAGCCAGTAACGACACGGCGTTCTTTATTAAGGAGACTTTCAGCCCGAGGCTGGCTCGTCTCCAAGAAGTCGTCCTCTTTCTTGTGCTGTCCGCCGACCAGGTAAGTCGTGTGTGCTGGGCGACAGGCTGGAGCCGCCAATTGAAACGTCACAGTACCCACTGATCCCGTTACGATCTTTGCAAGGACCCGTGCCTTCGTTTTACGTTGGACCCGTTTGCGGAAGTCAAATTCCGACAAGCGGTGATAATCCTGCAGGGACACCGTTATGGAAAAAAAACTCTTAGAAGGTCACGTCTCCACGCTCAGCAATGAGCATTAATAAAAACAAGAGGAAGGGGGAGTCTCTGAATTCTCCACTTCCTTCAATGAAACAAGGTTTCAAGATCGTCCTGCCCAAGCGCGGAAAAAATAGAAGGAAGCTGGAGACTTCAGATATTCCTTCTAAATCTAATGTTGACATTGTTTCTTCTCCTATCGAACTGAGCAATCAGTTCGATTTAATTAATGATGAAATTGAGCAAATCGAATCTACCTTTAGCCCAGGTGATTCGATTCATGCGAAGAAACAAAGGATTCCGCCAATTGTGGTATCTGTTGCCGAGTTTTCTGGCTTTCGGGATGAAATCTTGAGTAACCTTCAGGGGATCAAGGTTTCATTTCAGATTGCTAGGAAGGGTGACTGCCGCGTTTTGCCGGGATCCTTTGACGATCGCAAACGTCTTCTTCAGTATTTAACTGAGAAGCGCCATAAAATCTTCACATACGACGACAAAACTGAGTGATTGTTCAAAGTCGTCTTGAAAGGTCTCCCCAGTGATGACAAATCACTGGATGAGATTAAAATTGAAATTTCTCGATTACTTGGATTTTCACCAGTCCAAGTAATTAAGATGAAAGAAATCCCACTCTGGTACTTCCCAGAGGGCATTTCTCAGAATTTTATTTAGTTCATTTTAACAAAAAGTGAACTAAATAATATGAAAATGGAAAAGGCCTGTATTATGTCCCATGTCCGTGTTACATGGGAACATTTCCGCAGGCCTGGAGGAAATTTCCAATACCCCACCCAGTGCCGTAAGTGCCAAAAGTGGGGGCATGGAACCAAACATTGTCACATGGATGCTAAATGCATGATTTGTGGTGGAACCTCTCACGCCAAGGACGCATATCCTGTGAGAGAAGATTCCAATAAATTTAAGTGCACAAATTGTGGGGGCAATCATAAATCCAATTTCTGGGAATGCCCTTCACGCAAAAAAGTTTTGAATTCCCGTGCAAAATTGATGACGGGAAATTCCAATCGGATCCCAGATTCGACGGGTAGAAATTTTTCAAACGCTCAAATTTCTAAACCGGTTACCGGTCGAGCAATTCATATTGTTATCGGACTCCGTTTCAATGGATCCAAATAATTGTGTGAAAGTTCTAAATTGGAATGCCCGCTCTCTAAAGGGTAAGGAAGATGAATTATTCAACTTCCTAACAGTTCATAATGTGCATATTGCCATTATAACAGAAATTTATTTAAAACCAGGACTCTCCATTAAAAGAGATCCAAATTATTTTATCTACAGAAATGATCGTCTTGACAGCGCCTGTGGTGGGGTTGCCATTGTCATCAATAGACGTATCAAACATACATTATTTTCTTCGTTCGAAACCAAAGTTTTTGAAACCTTGGGAGTTTCTGTTGAAACAAATTTTGGACAATTTTCTTTCATTGCAGCCTATTTGCCTTTTCAATGCAATGGGCAGCAAAAGAATTTGTTGAAAGCTGATCTTCAAATTCTGACTCGCAACAAATCTATATTCTTCGTAATTGGTGACTTCAATGCCAACCGTTCATGGAATAATGCTCAAAGCAATTCCAATGGTAAAATTTTATTTGAAGATTGTTCTGCGGGATATTATACTTTTCAATATCCCAATGGACCAACTTGTTTTTCTTCCAGTCGAAATCCTTCTACAATTGATTTAGTTTTAACTGATTCAAGTCAGCTGTGTGGCCAATTGGTAACTCATGCTAACTTTGACTCTAATCACCTTCCTGTGTCGTTTGAAATCTCACAAGAAGCCATTTATAATCCAATCAGCTCTACTTCTAATTATCATAGAGCTGATTGGGATTCTCAAAACTTATATCGATAGGAATTTTGATGTTGATATTCCTCTCGATACCAAAAGTGATATTGATAATGCTCTCGTATCTTTGACAAATTTAATTGTCGAAGCCAGAGGCATTGCAATTCCGAAATTTGAAATTAAATTCAACTCCATTATTATTGACGACGATCTTCAGCTACTGATCCGTCTTAAAAATGTGAGGCGAAGGCAATACCAAAGAACTCGCGATCCCGCGTTGAAAGTTATTTGGCGAGATTTGCAAAATGAAATTAAAAAACGTTTCGCTATTCTGAGAAATACCAACTTTGAGAATAATGTCTCGAAGTTGGATCCCAGTTCGAAACCCTTTTGGAAATTTACAAAAATTCTTAAAAAAACCTCAAAAGCCAATT
Source organism: Armigeres subalbatus (assembly GCF_024139115.2). Lineage (NCBI taxonomy): Eukaryota > Metazoa > Arthropoda > Insecta > Diptera > Culicidae > Armigeres > Armigeres subalbatus. The sequence goes on from NC_085139.1 coordinate 165,875,174, forward strand.
CCAGCGCTTAAAGAAGGAAATAAAATTTTATTAACAAATGGCGAAAAGGCTCAAAAACTCGGTGGTCTAACTCGGTGGTCTAGTGGCTACCGCTTCTGCCTTATAAGCAGGAGGTCGTGGGTTCAATTCCAGGCTCGACCCTTTCCTACTTTGTATTTCTATCTTAGTTCTTTCTGTGTTTCACGTTATACCAAAACGATTCCTACTGTTAAAACCTTCCACACAATCCCAAAACCTCCCGTGGCACCTATGAGAGGTCGTAGAGTTCTCTGCATCTTTCTTAAGTAGTTGTCCAACAAATCATCCTTCCCTTTCCTCAGCATTCGCAAGGACGTGGCCAGGACAGATCTCGACTATTGGAGAGTACATTGCTTCCATCTAAGAGTTAGTGATTAGTCCCAAATCAATATCTGTGGTAACGGATGAAAGTGATGCTACTCTCATACAATAATCTTGGCTTGTACCACCTACGAATTTGTGCGAACTGCTAAATGCTAATGCTAATGCTAAATGGCGAAAAGGCTCAAAAACTTGCTCAGCAGTTCGAGAGTGCCCATAATTTTAGTCTAGGTCTCACTAGTCCAATTGAGGATCATGCTGCACGGAGCTTTGAAGACATTCTCAATCAAGAGAATGTTTTTGACCCTTCGTTGGGAACTAATTTGGATGAAGTGAAATCTATTACTAGAAAATTTAAAAATATGAAAGCCCCGGGTGATGATGGTATTTTCTACATACTTATCAAAAAACTCCCTGAGAGCTCTTTATCCTTTTTGGTTAATATATTTAACAAATGTTTTCAATTGGCATACTTCCCAGATAAATGGAAAAACGCCAAAGTTGTTCCTATTTTGAAGCCGGACAAAAATCCAGCTGAGGCTTCTAGTTATCGCCCAATCAGTTTTTTTTCTTCAATAAGCAAACTGAGATTATTTTAAATAAAATGATGGTTCATATTAATGACAATTCTATTTTTGCTGATGAGCAATTTGGTCTTCGCCATGGGCATTCAACCACTCATCAGTTATTAAGAGTAACGAATTTAATTCGGCTCAACAAATCTGAAGGATATTCGACTGGAGTTGCTCTTCTTGATATAGAGAAAGCATTTGACAGTGTTTGGCATGAAGGTTTGATAGTAAAATTGATGAATTTTAATTTTCCTCTGAACATCATTAAACTGATCCAAAATTATTTATCAGATCGCTCACTGCAGGTAAACTATCAGAATTCTAAATCTGATAGATTACCTGTAAGAACTAGTGTCCCCAAGGCAGCATACTGGGGCCCATATTGTATAACATTTTTACTCTGACTTACCTGATTTACCACCAGGGTGTCAAAAATCTTTGTTTGCAGATGACACAGGTCTCTTAGCCAAAGGGCGAAGCTTTCGTGTCATTTGTAGTAGATTGCAAAAAAAGTTTGGATATTTTCTCCACTTACTTGCAGAAATGGAAAATTTCCCGAATGCTTCAAAACTCAGCTTATAATTTTTCCCACATAAGCCGAGAGCTTCTTATTTGAAACCTTCTAGCAGACATCTTGTCACTATGAATGGGGTTCCAATTAATTGGTCTAGCGAAGCTATATATTTAGGACTTCTGCTAGATCAAAAATTAACTTTTAAAAATCACATTGAAGGCCTTCAAGCCAAATGTATCAAATATATTAAGTGTCTATATCCACTTATAAACAGAAAATCAAAACTTTATCTTAAGAACAAACTTTTGATTTACAAACAAATTTTTAGACCTGCCATGTTGTATGCTGTGCCAATATGGACTAGTTGCTGCAATACCAGAAAGAAGGCACTCCAGAGGATTCAAAATAAAATTTTAAAAATGATTCTGAAGTTGCCTCCGTGGTATAGTACCAATGAACTTCATAGAATTTCTAATATTGAGACATTGCAACAAATGTCCAACAAAACAATTTCCAATTTTAGACAAAAATCGTTGCAATCTTCTATTGCAACGATTAACTCCTTGTACCCTTAGTATAAAATAGGTTAAGTTTAGTTTAATTTGAAAACATTGTAATTCCTACATGGTTCATTTCAACCAGAGGAAAATTCTAACTGCCAGAAGCAATTGAAATGTATTAATAATAACTAAAAATATAACATAGCAAATAAGGATGATAGTGTTAAGCAAACACGGAATTAGCAAATAAAATAAGTTTAAAAAAAATCCTATTGCAGCTCGCTGCACAAACAACCGTTTTACAATTATACTCCTGAAACAAAACTACTGGTAGTCAAAAACGAAAGTTCATGCCTTCACAGATATAATTTTGCTTCGGGGAAAAGTCGTTTGGCCGAAACTCATTCGGCCGAAACCCATTTGGCCGAATACCACTAGGCCGAACAAACCATTAGGTCGAAACCCATCTGGCTGAAAGTCACTTTTCACAGTGAGAAGAAAAAGGGAGAAATTATGAGTCTCTTGGAAATGGGACGTCTCTTTTATCACTTCTCACCCCTCATTTCTCACTTTTCACTGTAAAAAATAAGAAGTGCGAAGTAAGCAGTGAGACGTCTCACTTAATACTTCGCATTTATCACTTTTCACAGTGAGAAATGATTAGTGAGAAGTAAGAAGTGAGATGCCTTACTTTTGACTTCTCTCTCATCATTTCTCCCTTCTGATTTCGTACTTCTTTGATTTTGAAGTGAGAAGTGAGATGTCTCACTTCTCACATCTCACTTCTCATTATTCACTTCTTACTGTGAGAAGGGAGAAGTGCGAAGTTAGAAGTGAGAGAATCACACTCGTTTCTCATTTCTTACTTCTCGACATTCACAGTGGTCCTTTTTGCCGAACGACTATAAAGACCAAACAGCGTTCTCGGTCAATTGACGAATTCGGCCAAATGACATATTCGGCCAAACGACATTTTCGGCCAAACAGCTCTTTCTGCTAAACGACATTTTCGGCCAAATTACCTATTCGGCCAAAAAAACATATTCGACTGTATGACCCTTTCGGCCAAACGACTTTAGGCCTAATGGTCTGTGCGGTAACTTTCGGCAAATGGTTTTCGGCCAAACGGCCCTTCCCCTTTGTTTTCATATAAACACAGTCGCCAGCAATCAAAAAATGAATCACATCAAATTGAATACTATAGGATAAATTCGGGTTAAATGCGCTGTGTGTGATAAAAGGATCATTGTGACAAAAATCAAGTACTCTTGTAAGGTGCAAACAATGCAATAAATTCACGCTTGGTATTTGGAGATGCCTATTAACAAGCACCCTTTTCCATATTCCAACCACTGCGGCATTTTCAAAGATCGTTTGCCAACCGCCAGCTGATGCTCCTGTTCCTGATGGGTTGCTCTTTTATTGCAATTTCAGATAGATATGTAGGTTACCAGCTCACAACATCTCAACATCCATACCCACCTAGTCGAATATATTTATTTCAGATGCTTCGAAAGTTACACCAGTTCGATATTTCCCAGGTTGTCGTCGTCGTTGTTGTTGCCGTTGTTGTTGTGTAGAGGAAGACGTTTTTATCGCCACCACCGAAGCGTTACAGGATGGCAAAATATCGTTATCGAATTTTATGGGTAATAAATCAAAGAAGCACGGAAGAGTGCGGAGAAGAAAGGTTTCGGGAGGCTGCCGGCCCGGTACAGTGCAGATACCCTCCATCGTATCCTGTGGATTGTTGTCTGCTGAATTCAAGCCCAACGAAACTGCCCTTTCGCGCCATGTATTACCACCCAAACCAAACTCACTTGAAGCAAATCGAGCGACGCTTTGATTTTTTTTTCGTTGCTCCAGTTTTTTCCTGATTGAAATTTCACAAAAAAAAACTCCCTTTTTCAGCAACCCTCGATATGGTGCACAACGTTTGACTTTATTGTGGCTGTTATTCAGTTCTCGTTAACTTTTTCACTTTCTTTCATGCCAAAGATAACACTTTTGAATTATTGCTCGGTCATGTTGGTAAAGATGTTTTTTTCGCGAATGTTTTCTTCCCGAAGGATTAAGGATACATTATGATGTTTTCATCGAACGGGTGGTGTTGATTGATGATTCTTAGGTCGAGGGCTTCGAAAATAAATCTCCCATGAGTTGATTAAAATCTAAATTCTCAACATCGAATTAGAAGGGACTGAATCTTATATTTATGGATGGCATAGAACTTTAGATTAATTTTGACCAATCCATGTCAAGTTATGTTTTCTTTTGCTGATCCGTCTTCTATGGACCTGAGACTTGAACAATGTTCAATGCTTGGATTTTCCGAATGGGAAGTGCTGCGTATCATCTAATAAGGAGATGAAGACGGAGAACGGTACGTGGAAAAGGTGATTTAGCCACGAGTTGCATTAGCTATTGGGAAAATAAACAATCGTTCACGCCGCAAAAATCGGACAGCTGCGATGGGCCGGGCACGTAACCAGAATGGCGGACAATAACCGGAAGGCGAAGGGCACAGCGAGCAAGACGGATGGAACAGGTAGAAGACGATTCACGGATCTTTCGTAGACACACGTCTTTGTACTTCTGGAATAGTATTTCAATATTGATATTCTATTCAAAATTTACCAAATTTCCCGAAAATAAATAAGTGGGCAGGAACATTTTAGCTAAGACTTTTCGAGTCGAACAATTACACTCTCATCTGTGTGGTTTATAGCTGTAGTTTGCCTATACTTAGTTACTTAATCTAATTACACTCAAATAGCATGACTTTAAATCAGTTAGTTGCGTTGGAATGCAGCTGAGTAATAAACCTTGCGGACGGGAATGGCGGTTGTAGCGCAAATTATTCTTCTCCCTCTGTAATGTCTGCACGCCAATACAAATATTCAACCCATTGATTCGGTATGCGATTCATGGGATTACACTGCTGGAAGGCCGCATTGATAATGAGGTGATATGAATAATGAATACATAATAAATACATGTGAAGAAAAACACCAAGGGAAAATGAGATAATATAATCTGAAAATATAATCAGAATGCTTTTAAGCCACCCTCGTCGAATTCATTTGTTTTCACATTCCTCACCAAAAGGGCGAGAAATAATTTTATAAAAATATCTTCAGAATTGAATAAACTGGAAACATCGGTTTCCGATCTTGACCTTTCTAGCAGGTACATAATTGAATTCGCTTGACCTTCGATCCTTCGTAATGTGGCAAATCGTTAATAGAGCAAAAGGACGACCCAACATATTTGGGTTTTCGGCTTTCTGCTCCACCGCACCTGGCAGCTACCGCCATCAATCGCGATAACGATATCTTCCACTACCTCTTACTCATTTAAAACAGTGCTTTTAAGCTATTGAGAGTAGGCATTCAAACAATATAGTCTTTTATTTAAGTCTGGCGGAAAAATCAGTCAATCCACCAATACTGAATTGCCGTATGGCTCACGCTCGTTCAATTTCACTTGAACGCTAAGAAGCCATTAATTGGTCCTACCGCATCTACCTTCTTTTTATATGACTGTCGTGTATAACTCATTAATTATTTACATGGTTTCCAATTCTTTTCAATGTTGATTCTTACTCACTGGATAGGACTCCAAACATTATAATTAGATTAGATTCCATCACTCTTGCCGCCAGACTGTAGCAAAATGCCTATGCTTCCACCCGCTCGCAACTCACGATTTTCCCGGCAATTGGGAAAGCATCATCATCGACGCTATCAGCATAATCATTACCACCACCACACTACCCATTCATCCTTTTGGTCCGCATTTAGTCCTGTTGATGTGGGGTCTCCCGTCTGCCGTTCGGTCGAGTGCTGATGCGATGGCGGCAAAGTGGCTTTCCCGGTCGCTCACCACCCGGAGCGGCGGGCGGGGCGCGTCAATCGGGTTAGCTCGCAGCAGCACAGCAGGGCCGGTATGCGGCGCGACGGTCGCTCAGTAATGCGATGCCCTCTCGATGGGGCGCAATCTCGTAAATTATTCAATTATAATTGAACTTCCCGTCACCCGTTTTGCATCGGCAGAGCTGTCTACTGATGGTGCCGTGTCGGCATCAGCCGGATTCTCGAGATAATGTGTAGCGTAGCGGTGCGTGACAAGAAAATTAAGGTCCGGAAAGATCTGTCTAAAAGTGTAGTTTTCGGAAGCCGAACAGATGGAGATGCTGAAGTTTCAACTTTTTGTCTGATTAGCTGTTGTTTCAAGGTATTGTAACAATTTTGGTATTTTTCAGATTGATGCTCGTCTATATTACAGAATTCAGATTCCATGCTATCGAGTTGCTTTGCACAGCTCGACAAGCCATGAAGCAATTGCTACACCTGCCTAATAGAGTAAAATTAAGTCATGTGACTGCTATTTCATTTTTCATTACAGCAATCAACTGAGTGTTAAATTTATATTTAAGTATAATTATAGATTGTTAAATCTAGAGAGTAATTCTCGCTGAAACCGGGCCACTATTTACACGAGGTTCTTAAAAATGCCTAAATTTATATTGTTTCAAAAGCTTTCGGCGAGTATATCAAGGATCCGAGTTAAATTCTTCAGAAAGATGAACCCCTCGTTAGTTATACACGAAATTATTTTAATAGACCCCTCGATTTCTGTCAATTCTTCACTCACCAAAACTGTCATAACTCCAACATTTCTTAACCGATCGTAGAGATCAGCATATCGTTGAAAAGAGGAAGAGTGTATCCTCAATTTGCAATAGTAAAAATAGAAGCAGCCATATTGAATTTGGCCGCCATCTTGGATTTTTTTTTGAAAACTATTTTTGCGCCAGGTATTCAACCACCGATCTTGAATATTAATACATAGATGAAAAGCTTAGCTTATATTGTGCATTGTGTCCAAAAATCTCAGGTGTATGTTTTTTCTATCAAAAGTTATGTACGATTTACCAAATTATTGTTTGAAGGGCCATCCGACCAACGAACATTATTTTTATGGTTAATATGGTACTATGACGTCAGTTCCTTGATTTCATACACTATTCCAAGCCAAATATGTTTCAAAAATGAAAAGCATATCTACAACAGTATTTAATTTGAAGGGCTCAAAAGTTTTGAGCATAGCGGAGCCGTTTGCAAGTTATTGTATTAAATAATTCAAGAATTTTGTTATTGGTAAATAGTACATAACTTTTGATAGAAAAAACATACACCTGAGATTTTTGAACACAATGCACAATATAAGCTAAGCTTTCCATCCATGTATTAATATTCAAAATCGGTGGTTGCAAACCTGGCGGAAAAATAGTTTTCAAAAAGAAATCCAAGATGGCGGCCAAATTCAATATGGCTGCTTCTATTTTTGCTATTGCAAATTGAGGATACACTCTTCCTCTTTTCAACGATATGCTGATCTCTACGATCGGTTAAGAAATGTTGGAGTTATGACAGTTTTGGTGAGTGAAGAATTGACAAAAATCGAGGGGTCTATTAAAATAATTTCGTGTATAACTAACGAGGGGTTCATCTTTCTGAAGAATTTAACTCGGATCCTTGATATACTCGCCGAAAGCTTTTGAAACAATATAAATTTAGGCATTTTTAAGAACCTCGTGTAAATAGTGGCCCGGTTTCAGCGAGAATAACTCAAATGACATCGCAATGTATGACGAACAAACTCGCATAAAATTCGTGCACATCGCATACACTACCGTGCAACGTCGGATAAGAAATACGCATATATCGCCTCCACTTTTGTACGTTAAAAGCGTTTTCGCGACTGGTGTGCGATGAAAATTGTGCGCATAGGCATCGCATAACAGAAAAATGATTCTATTATGCATGCATTCTGGTTGTCTGGGCCCTTTGGTCTTGGCCATCACGATCCTATAGGCGTCACCCCACGGATTCGCATTGGCACCCTCGCACAGGTTGTCGAAGTACGCTCTCTTGCTGCTCTTAATGGCCTTGTTAAGGGCCAGTCTCACAGCTTGAAACACTTCCCGGCGGACCGCTCTTTACTCCTCGGTGCGGGCTCGATGCGTCCTACATCTAGCCTTGAGGCAGGCTGATCGTAGGGCTTTCCTCGGCATAGTAGCGTCGCACGCGCGTGATAGGACAGCTACCAGTGCATCCCCGCTTAGACTGTCGGTGTTGGCCTCCAGTCCCAGGGCCGCGGTGAAAACTTCGCTGTCGAAGTGATTGGTCTTCCACCCACGGACCTGACAGGGATCACTCGCCCTCGGACGCTGCACACCATAGTTGATCTTGAAGCGAATTGCTAGGTGATCACTATGGGTGTAGCCCTCGTCTACCCTCCAGTCCATGTCCGAGACCAGACTGGGGCTGACAAACGTTACCTCTATCCATGACTCGGCCCCATTCCTACGGAATGTGCTACTGGCTCCATCATTGACAAGCACTGCGTCGAGTTTTGCAGTAACGTTTGTCCCCTCTGATTGGTGCAGCGGCTGCCCCATTCCACTGCCCAAGCATTAAAGTCTCCCGCTATAACGAACGGGCTCCGACCTAATAGGTCGGCCGATAGCCTGTCGATCATCTGGTTGAACTGTTCCATTGGCCACCTTGGTAGGGCGTAGCAGCTACAATAGAACACCCCATTGATCTTGGCTATCGCGACACCCTCCGCGGAGGAGTGTACAACCTCTTGAACGGGGTACCTTCCCGTTGTGCAGATTGCCGCCGACCTAGACCCGTCCGCCACCCAGTTGCCATTGTCGGCAGGGACGTTGTACGGGTCGGACAGGAGGGCGACATCGGTCCTCGACTCCGAGACCGCCTGCCACAGCAGTTGCTGGGCAGGTGCACAGTGATTCAGATTCAGCTGTGTTACTTGCACGGCTTTTTCCGATTGGCTTCTCCGAAGGGACACGCAGGCCCGCCCATAGCATGGTTCCGGGCCTGCTTCTTACTGGCGCAGATAAGGCACCTAGGTGCCTTGTCGCATTCCTGCGCCTTGTGTCCCTCCTCGCCGCAGCAACGACGCATCTTGCTTCGGGCCCTTGTAGTCATAAGCCTTGTGCCCGGACTCAAGGCACCGGTAGCACCTGTCCACTGAAGGTGGCTGGAGCACGCTTACTGGGCATACTGACCAGCCGATCTTCAGCTTCCCTTTCTCAGTGACCTTTTTGGCGTCAGCCACCGGTAGTCTGAGATAGGCTACCTGCGTACCAAATAATCCCCCTCTTAGACGTGCAGAGGACCGCTCAACCTCTGTGCCACACTGCTCTTTGACGGCAGAGACGACGTCTTCCGCGGTCGTGACCTCATCCAGCTGCTTACACTGGAGGGTCACTTCCGCACCCAACGACCTGACCTGAGCGCCGTCACCCAAGACCTCCTGGGCAAGCTTTTTGTAAGCCACCCCGCTGGATTGCGCGCCACGCTTCAGTACCAAGATCATTTTATCGTTCTTGGTACGTCTAACGCTGCGCACATCCTGGTCCAGGGCCGATAGGCTATCGGCCGCTCGCAGCGATTTCAGGACATCGGCGTATTTGTCCTTGTCGGTTTTCACCAACAAGGCCTCGCCTCTGTCTCTCACCTTCTTCGTAGGTCGAGGGGTGTTTGACTTTCGCACCCTACTGACCAGTTGCCAAGGATTCGCATCCCCTTCGGCGAGTACCGATGGCTGGCTGGGGCCAGCTTGTGGCTAAGCAACTTGTGCCTGTCTAGTGCCTTTTACCTTCTTGGGCACACGCCCTTCAGGCTCCGGTGCACCATCCAGGCGACGCTTCGCCTTAATGGTAGCGCGTTTGGGTCGCTTCGATCTTGGCGTTTTCTTGCCCTCACTGGCCGTAAGGGCGGTCGCCTCTTTCACCGCAGTAACACCGCTAGGGGAGGAGAGGGCCTTGGTCTGCGTACCTTTGGCTACCTTCTCTGCTGCCGCTACACGCCTGATATAAGCGTCCTGTTCTTGTCTTGCGACACGAACAGCTTGCCGGAGCACCAACAGGCTCTGCTTAAGCTCCTTGTTGGTGTTCTGCCTGCCGCTTACGAACTCGATGATCTCGTCGAGTTGCTCGGCCACCACCCGTATCCCTGGTAGTGGCTCATCAGGCGTGCAGGCAGGGCTACTCCCCACCACCACTGGAGATTCTTCGGTACTGCCAATAGCAGCAGCCGTCACTCCACTCGCCCCCTCTTTAATAGGGGACCTCGCTAGACCCATTTTGGCAAAAACCCCTTTTGGCAAAAGGGGTAAAATTGTGTTGCAGTTTTTTTAACATTACTCTGTGCGAAACGGTATCGAAAGCTTTAGAAAAGTCCAACAAAATAAGTGATACCGGTTTTCCTTTATCTAAGATAAACCCAATATCGTCAAAAACTTTAAGCATAGCAGTTTTAGCGCTATGTTTTTTACGATATCAAGCACATAAGGATTTGTAACCTTTTTATTATGGAATTGATAAAATACTAATAAAGGGCTATGAAACGTCTTCGAATGTGGTGGGGCGTATTGCCCAGGTACTTTTTGAAATCCATGTTTTCACGACTTTTCAAAAAGTTTTATTACGTGTTATCTGTAATATTTTTATATGACTACTCACGGGCTATGCATTTGCGACTTCCTGGACTACCAAATAACAAAAAGCATAAATTGCGTTGAAAAGTAAAAAGTTATCAAAGTCTTGTCTTAGGGGGGGGCATATTATACCGTCTTACCCTAGGAAAGGTGAATCGTTGCGGCACAGCATATGTAGGTCATTCACGGTAGTCATCGCTTTTTTTTATTCCTTTCTTTATTTGTTAGGCACTCTGTGTTACTTAACCGCTACTGTGCCGAGATCTACTGTGGTATTCTGCTGAACAGAATCCACACAGAATCTATTTTTAGATTTCCATTACCATTATTGTTGTCGTTGCCAGTCCATCTCATCGTGAGTCCATTGTGTCCGTTTGTCCGTGTCGTGCATCCATTGTTCGTTGCATTGTTCAGTTGGCATTAAGACGGGTCCGTTGGAGGAATGTCTACGAGAAGAACAAGTTATCAGTCGTCATCAGGCAACCGTGACGATAAGACGCGTTCCCCAATACGCTACCGCATATGCTGCGCATCCGGCGGTGGAGGGGTGGAGGGGCTGGAGGCGCTTTCTCCGAAATTCCATCGACTAGCATCACATACACTGACTGAACGGACTTTTCCATCTTTCTTGAACTGAAGAGCTTTGGCACGTATCTCTCAAGCTGCCGGAGTAAGATTCTCGTTTACGTACACTCTCTTTTTCAACGAAAAGCCAATTTGAGTTAAACAGAGATTACGAGATCGTAGATATCGAGAATAGAAATCGTTTCTCTGGGTATTGAACGCAAACTGAAGCAAGATGATCGGAGCGGCGCCAATATTGATTTCAGGCTTTTACAAGCAGCGTACATCAACTAGAGGCATTCCATGCTCACCTTAACCTAGAGAATGACACCATGATTTTACGTAGTCACTAAGATTTTCTCCTTGTGTGTATGGCCCTCCATTAACGATGAGATCATTTCGTTTGAGGGATCTGTCTACATCAGGTTGTGGTGATTTTATTGAAGGAAGAAACGTCACTTTTTGTTAATTCTTTATAAGGCAGTGGCAACTATATTGCCACCAACAAATTATATTTTTTTTCTATTTATTAACAAGAGCTCTGCTTATAATTTCCCATGTAGTGGCTTTATTTGCTTCCTAGTAACACCCCAGATGAATTTGAGCCATAAAAAAATTGAAATGTCAATTTGAGAACAGTTTTTTTACGAACAGATCGTAAGTTTTGAGTGGAAGAAGGATTTTCAGTTATAATTCGTTAAAACCGACAAAGATTGGTATTGGTATTGGTATTAATTATTTTGAATCTCCTGTGTTAGATTATAACGTGATTAGCGTGAAAAAAGCTTTGCCTTTCTGTATATTTTGTTTTTAGATTTTTGACGAAATTGTGTTTTTTTCCCAAGGGTCCCCCCTTGGGAACGAAAGCGCAAAAAAAATGTTTTCGCTTATAATGCGTTTTCCAACTAGGACTCTTCACTAAAAAATGTAACGTGCCTTAATTTGACTGGTTTAACATAAAACCTAATTTTTAAAATCTTTTATTTATTTTGTCAATGTTGTCTCGCTTGCCGGGCAGTGGCAACTATATTGCCACCAATTTTTCAATGTTTCTGAACTGTTTAATGTATGACAAACATACATTTGAGTTTAATGCCATGTCAACATTGTGTCCTGTTGTTGTTTTTGTTAATTTATTGTTTAGATTCGTCTGTCTTATAAAGGGTTAATTGTAACACTCTGCCTTTCACAAACGCGCCATTCTACCATAACGACAAAGACTTTTATATGAACGGAAATAGCTGAAAATGCCATTTGTCCGAAATGAACGTTTGACAGAAAGGGCCATTTGGCCGAGAATGCAGTTTGGCCGAACACTCGAATAGGTCATATGGCTGAAAATATCGTAAGAAAGTTATTTAGGTCGTTGTCAAAACATGGATCAACCAAGAAAATAATATTACTTAGTACACAATTTATTAAAGGGAATCTATGACAAAAGGTCGAAAGACGAAAGGTCGAAAGGACAAAAGGTCGAAAAGACAAAACGTCGAAAGGGACAAAATGTCAAAGGACAAAAGGTCGAAAGGTACAAAAGGTCGAAAAGGTCAAAAGGTCGAAAAGGGACAAAAGGTCGAAAAGGACAAAAGGTCGAAAAGGACAAAAGGTCAAAAGGGATAAAAGGTCGATCAAGAACAAGTTGATAACAAGTTGGGTGTATTCCGAAATAATTTATGAAATGAAATTAACTTCAAGTAGAAATAACATACTCATCACATCAATCAAAGTTGAAGAATGAGCAATTTTCAAAGAAGGAGTAATTACTATGAAACAATATTATGAATATCAAGATAGTTCTGTTGTTCTTTTATTTTAAGCTATTTTTACCAATTAAATAAAATTCTTTCAATGAGTGCAAATAATAGATGAAAATCTAGGTTTTCTGAATGTCGCTTCGATCTGTCAAAATAGTGCACGTAGCCACGCAAGCGCACGCATTGAAAATACACGGGCGTGTAATATACGCTGGTGTATTTGATTTTGACAAATCGAAGTGACATATAGAAAACTCAACATCCATCTATTAGTTGTACTCACTGAACAAACTTTATTTAATTGTTAAAAATTGTGAAAAATAAAAGAACAGAGTTTTGCCAATTGTATAGGGCAACTCTGGTGCGAGATTGATTCTCTCTGTTTCAGTTTCTTGTCTATTTCGACCTTTTGTCCCTTTTGAGCATTGGATCTTATTGATCTTTTGTTTCTTTCGACCTTTTGTCCCGTTCGACGTTTTGTCCCATTCGACGGTTTGTCCTTTCGACCTTTTGTCCCTTTCGACCTTTTGTCCCTTTCGACCTTTTGTCCTTTTCGACCATTTGTCCCTTCAACCTTTTGTCTTTCGGCTTTTTGTCTTTCGACCTTTTGTCCTTTCGACCTTTTGTCTTCCGACCTTTTGTCCCTAACCCTGTTAAAGGTACGAGCGCATTTTTTTGGTTGCTTGCTGTAAGTTCAAAAATTAATGTTGATTTTATTTTATCAAATTTTGACGTCAAATGTTGAACAACTAAAATTCTTGCCTATTGTTAATTAGGGTATGCGATAACAAACATTTTCCTGGCAAAATTTTAATTTTTTTATTTCATTCGAAATTTTTCGAAACAAAACGAAATTTTCATTTTTACGCGGATTTTTATTGATTTGCTTTTTTCGCGATCAATAACATTTTAAATGAAACACCAGCTCATTTTTTTTCGTTTGGAGGTAAGGCTTTTTTGCGCTGTTGTATAAGAAAAGACAAAATACATCATATTTGGAAAATAAACGAAAATCGTGCCTACTTTATGGAATTTCTTTTCCGCTACGCTACGACTAAATTCATTTGTCATAGGATGAGTTAGTACAATGCCATTTGATTCCACCACTTAATTGTAACTTTGCTGAAACGTATTTCGACCTCAATTATAAGGCATTTTTCAGTGTCACTTACGTGAGAACAACCATCTGTTTTTAGGTAGATCTCATCACGGAAAGCCAAGCCTTCGCATAATCCAGTTTGAGCTTTACTATTGTTGCGTTATATTCAGTGTGGGGAATAAAGTGAGTCTGAAAAATGCATTTGCATTTGTTGGTTACATTGATGGATAAAGTGGAACGTATTTCTTATTTCATGATAAAAATAATGGAATAAACTTAAATATTTAAAAATGACATTAATAGAAAAAATGATAACGAATTTGAAATTCAATCGTAGTTGGCATTTGAAATGCCTAACTAAAAAGCTAATGAGAAGAATATTGAAATTCAATCCCAGTAGGCTGACAGGAATTCTAGATGATTCGAACGGTGAAAATAAACGATCATTCAGTGTTATGTTTTTGAGGCGTGAACATGCGAATTATCCTTCGGTGTTCCGCGCTTGTTTTCGTTGGTAAAAGGCAAATCGGAAGACGGATTTGCTTGGCTACGACAATGACGTAGTCGTTGCTCCCTACAAGGTATGAAAGGTCAGCAGTAGAAGAAATGCTGAATGAGACAAAAAAATATGGTAAGCCTCCGACGTGAGAAATGTGGCAAAAAAAAATGATAAAAAAAAGGTAAACCCCAGACGAGACATGGCAAAAAATAGTGGTAAGCCTCAGTCTGAAAAAATGGCAAAACATAATGGTAAGCCATGCTATATAAAAGGCAAAAAAAATAATGGTAAGCCTGAGTTGGAAAAGAGAACGGCAAAAAAAGATAAGCCGTGATATGATAAGGGCATATAGAAAGAGAAAGAGAACGCGAGAAAATAATATGGCAAAAAAAATGAAGAAAAGTCTTAAAAAATTACATCAGTTTGGATTGGTTTGGATTGGTTTGGATTGGATTTGGATTGATTTGGATTGGTTTGGATTGGTTTGAATTGGATTTGGATTGGTTGGATTGGTTTGGATTGGTTTGGTTGGATTGGTTGGATTGGGTTGGTTGGATTGGTTTGGATTGGTTTGGATTGGTTTGGATTGGTTTGGATTGGTTGGATTGGTTTGGATTGGTTGGATTGGTTTGGATTGGTTTGGATTGGTTTGGTTGGTTTGATTGGTTTGGATTGGTTTGGATTGGTTTGGATTGGTTTG
Organism: Armigeres subalbatus; assembly: GCF_024139115.2. Taxonomy (NCBI): domain Eukaryota; kingdom Metazoa; phylum Arthropoda; class Insecta; order Diptera; family Culicidae; genus Armigeres; species Armigeres subalbatus. The sequence continues at coordinate 165,890,247 of NC_085139.1, forward strand.
GATTGGTTTGGATTGGTTTGGATTGGTTTGGATTGGTTTGGATTGGTTTGGATTGGTTTGGATTGGTTTGGATTGGTTTGGATTGGTTTGGATTGGTTTGGATTGGTTTGGTTGGTTTGGATTGGTTTGGATTGGTTTGGATTGGTTTGGATTGGTTTGGATTGGTTTGGTTGGTTTGGGATTGGTTTGGATTGGTTTGGATTGGTTTGGATTGGATTTGGATTAGATATGGATTAGATTCGAATTGGATTTGGATTGGATTTTGATTGGATTGGAACCAAAAATTCTCAGCAAAGGTTGATGGTCGGTTTGTAGAGTAAACTTCCTGCCCAGAACCATCCGATGGAATTTCGTGACTGCAAAAACTATAGCAAGACCTTCTTTCTCGATCTGACTGTATCCGGCTTCAGCTTGATTGAGTGTGCGAGAAGCGTGAGCGATTGCTTTCAAATTACCGTCGGGAAATCGATGCATAGCAACTGCACCAATACCAGATTTTGAGGCATCCGCAGCGATAATGATTTCCAGATGAGGGTCATAATGAGTAAGTAGTAGATCGGATTGCAGGATTTGTTTAATCTTGTTGAAAGAGTGTTGACACGTCGAAGACCAATTGAACTGGATATTCTTTTTCAGAAGCACATCGAGAGGTTTTCGTAGTTGATGTATTTGTTCCACAAACTTTGAATAAAAATTAATAGCACCCAAGAACGACCGTAGACTTGTGACATCGGTTGGTGCTGGCATCTTAACAATAGCTTCAATCTTCGATGGGTCTGAACGTAGCCCTTTTTCACCAACGATGTGACCCAGATACTTTATTTCACGCTGTAAAATGCTGCACATTTGGTTTTTCGAAGATGGAAACCGTATTCTTCCAAACGCTTGAAAAAGGGCTTCAAGGCGCTTATGATGCTCGATCTCAGTTTCACTAAAAACTATGATGTCGTCCAGGAACGATTCAACTCCTTCGATGTCCGCTATCATGCGTATTGATTGTGAGGAGTTCCTTTGATTCGTCATCAACATCAACTTGAAGATAGGCATCAGATAAATCGATGATGCTGAAAAATTTGCATCCGTTCAACTTTGTAAATATATCGTCCGGAACAGGCAAAGGGTAATTATTTGCTTCTAGTGCAGCGTTTAAACCTGTCGAATAATCGGCACAAATGCGAACTTTGCCATTCGGTTTCTTTACTGTAACGATAGGCGCCGCCCACTGCGAAAACTCGACGGGTGTAATAATTCCTGACTGCTCCAAACGATCCAACTCGGTGTTGACTTTTGCTATCGACGTGAATGGAACTGGACTCTTCTTATTGGCATTACATCCCCACACTGGGACAGAGCCGCCTCGCAGCTTAGTGTTCATTAAGCACTTCCACAGTTATTAACTGCGAGGTTTCAAAGCCAGGTTACCATGTTTGCATTCGTATATCATGAGGCTAACACGATGATACTTTTATGCCCAGGGAAGTCGAGACAATTTCCAATCTGAAAATTGTCTAGACCGGCACCGGGAATCGAACCCAGCCATCCTCAGCATGGTCTTGCTTTGTAGCCGTGCGTCCTACCGCACGGCTAAGGAGGGCCCCATGGAACTGGACGCTTCGGCTTAAAAACAGGACGTGATTCTTGCTTGAGGTACAACTTAACTTTTGTCTTCTTGCAATGACCGAGTGTGTCCTTAAATACGTTCGGAAAAGCTGTTTTATAGTGTTGAATTGCGGACAATGTGGAACGAACTTGATTGCAGATCACAGAGAGAGGCTTTTACGAAAGGTTGAATAGTTCAATCCAATCGAGACCAAACAAATTGAGATTAGGATGAACGGTCACGAAACAGGTGCCATCTTAAACAACACCTCCAAAATCGATTGGACAGGAAAGTTCTCCAATTATATTCAAACGCTTTCGGGATGCCGTTTTAGCTTCACTGCTTGTGGGCTCCAGTTCCGGGGATCCTAGATTCTTCCATGTTTGCTTTGAAAAGATTGTAATATCGGACGCTGTGTCAAATTGGAGACTTATTTTCACACGCTAACGCTGAGGCTTCTGAGAAGTAGACGGACCTTCGCTGAATCGTCCAGATTAACACCATCCTTCAGGAAAAGATCTTTATACTTCTAGTACCACCGGTCGAATACTAGACCATTCTCCGGATCTAATCTAATCTAATCTTATCTCATACTTGCGTAGCCAATACTTGAAAGCATCCTGGAAAATGACGGTTTCTGAATTCCGTCATTTTTCTTTTAATATGGCCAGGCCAACTACGCAGTATGTACCGCAGAGATGACTCCTAGATATTGAGCGACTTCAAGAATACCTAAAGTCACTTAATAGCTTGGAATCGAGGGGAAAGGAAGAAAGCGTGGACCTCCCGTACCAAACGCTTCCAATAATATAGATACCTAATCTATATATAATAAAAATCGTGTGCGTATTTATGTATAATGTATATAAGTTTGTTTATGTGTGTGTGTGTGTTTTTTTTTTTTCTTCCTAAACAATGGAGGGGGAATCTGCTCAACAGACATCCTGGGTTGACCAGGAAGTGCTGGGTTAGGGGCCACCTCCAATGAGGGAGGCAGGACTGCATCCCCGACCAGCTAAACCGTTTCCATTGCCGCCAAGCCCATCGTCCCTTCGGTACAACCAGAAAGTAATGCTTCAAAGGGGGCCAGTGCATAACGCACCCTCGAGGTTAGCTGCGTGTCCTTGCAGCATCGAACATCGTAACTCGCTTTTTAGAAGAACACCATGGTATCGTGCCAGAGCGTTGCCGGCTTTCCAGGTGGCCTTACCACGCTCTATGTCCTCGGAAGGTGGGAAAGGTTGACTTCGCGCCTGCTTCCCTCTGCACGACTGGTATCAAGAATGATGATGCCGCGTGCACCCCAAATTGACCTTTCTGCGATAGGGCCTATTCGCCAGCACACAGAGGGACTTGCCGACACGGTGCCTACGCCTGCCCCAGCCTTGACGAGGACCCCTTTCCGTCCTCGGGCTCGGAACCCGCCCGGCCCACGCGGCCACTTGTTCGATAAAAGGATCGAGTTCGACCACAGGGCACCGGTATGACCCATGAAGCCGACTCCGAACCCTTGGACCACCTCTTATTTGCGCCTGAACTAACCATCCCTCGAGTCCACGCGCCACCTTCTGTAGCTCCGAGACGATTTGGACGATAGCCGATAAAACGGCGTTCCAGCCAACTTCATCTTTACACATCCTCCGAACTAGGTTGTCCGGGGTGGTGTCCAGACCACATGTGGCAAGCATGTGGTCACGCATGTGCGAAAACGCGGGCACACGAACAACACGTGTTCCGCCGTTTCCTCTAAACCAACGCACACCGGACACTCAGGCGAGGCCGAGTGTCCGAACCGGTGTAGGTACTGTCTGAAGCAACCATGGCCTGTAAGGACCTGGGTCAGGTGGAAAGTGATTTCCCATGGCGCCTCTTGACCCACGTACCTATCTCCGGTATCAACCTATGTGTCCATCTACCCTTAGTGGAACTGTTCCACGCACGCTGCCATTTGACCATTGAGGCCAACCTGACAGTCCTACGGATGCCTCTCGTGCCGCGCATTTCAAAGCACTCTATGTCTTCACCGATAACGATGTCAATAGGCATCATACCGGTGATGACGCAAAGTGCATCGTGCTGCACGGTACGGTACGCGCTCGCAACTATACGCACATGAGCCTATACGTACTTTCTAACTTCGTTCTGTAGCAGTTAAAACGCAGGGCCGTGCCCCAAGCTGGCCCCCATATCTCAGTATAGACAGAGCAACGCTAGCCAGAAGCTTGCGCTTGCTGGCATAAACCGCAGAGCTATTGGACATCATCCGGGACAATGCCACTATAGCTGTGGAGGCACGCTTGCAGGCGTAATTGACGTGGCTACCAAAGGTGAGCTTATCGTCGATCATTACCCCAAGAGTTTGATTGAGCGTTCAGAGGTGATCGTGCAGTTGCCTGCCCTTATCACCGCTTGCTGCTCCGACTTTCGGTTGTTAACAACAACCACCTCAGTCTTGTGGTGAGCCAGCTCTAACTTCCTGGAACTCATCCACTCCTCCACAATTGCGATCGAGTGGGCTGCAGTCAACTCCACCTCTTCGATCGATTCGCCGTAGACCTCCAGCGTAATATCGTCAGCGAAGCCGACGATTACCACGCCCACCGGGAACTTCAACCTCAAGACACCGCCGTACATGACGTTCCATAACACCGGACCCAGTATGGAACCTTGCGGAACCCCTGAGGTTATGTCAACGCACTTCCGACCCGCCTCCGTGTCGTATACCAGTACTCGATTCTGGAAGTAGCTTCCGAGAATCTTGTACAGGTACTCGGGAATTCCAAGACGCAGGAGCGCATCTGCAATAGCTGCCCAACTGGCACTATTGAATGCATTCCTCACGTCTCGAGAGTCACTACTGCTCAAAACCTCCTCTTACGCTGGATAGCTATCTCCGCGGATTTGGTAACCGACAAGATAGCGTCTACGGTCGACTTACCCTTTCGGAAGCCAAACTGGTTACTCGATAGACCATCCGCACCCTCCGTGCGTATCAACAACCTGTTGAGGATGATCTTCTCGAGCACCTTCCCCGCCGTATCAAGCAGGCATATTGGTCTATATGCCGACGGATCCCCCGGTGGTTTTCCCGCCTTTGGCAATAGGACCAAGCTCTGCCTTTTCCATGCTTCAGGGAAGACTCCCTGTGTGTGTGTGTGTGTGTGTGTGTGTGTGTGGGTTTATATGTGTAGTGAATGTGTGTGTGTGCTTTTGTGTGTGCGTGCGTATTTAAGTAAATTTACAGTTTATCAAAACCTTACCTCTGCTCAATAATTCTGACACTGAACCAAGAGCCAACACGCACTGAACTAATTAACTTTTAATCCCGTCCGCGTAATGCAGAACACAAAATTTCGGCAAATCGCGCGATCGTTCTTCTGAATACTAGACCATTCTCCGGATCGTAACAAAACTCTCGGATGTTGGACGCCAGAGTTTCAATAATAAATTCTGGGCTGCTTGCCGGTCTGGATGGCGCTTCTTGAATGTTGAAACGTTCCATCATAGCCATGAGCCGCGCATTTTGCTCCGCCATCTGCTGGTTTTGTTGAAGTATTAGCCGAAATTGATTATTGGATTTGGATTGGATTTGAATTGGATTGGGATCGGATTTAGATTGGATTTGGATTGGATTTGGATTGGATTTAGATTGGATTTGAATTGGATTTGGATTGGATTTGGAATTAAAAATGACATTAATAGAAAAAAATGATAATGAATTTGAAATTCAATCGTAGTTGGCATTTGAAATGCCAGCATACTAAGAAGTTAATGAGAAGAAAATTGAAATTCAACCTCAGTAGGCTGACAGGAATTCTAGATGTTTCGAACGGTGAAAATGAACGAAAACGATCATTCAGTGTTATGTTTTTGAGACGTGAACATGCGAATTATCCTTCGGTGTTCCGCGCTTGTTTTCGTTGATCAAGTAAATCGGTAAATCGGAAGACGGATTTGCTTGGCTACGACATTCAGTATATTATGTTATTAGATCAGTTTGATCAATATTTACTTCTCCTAATGTCTTGCCAATTTCATGATTTTTTCAACAAACACATAACGCCTGAATGGTTGTACCTTTTTATACAACAGTACTTTACTCTATATATAAAATCTGGGACAATCAATCAAAATATCCTTTAAATGTCAAGATTCATTTGACATGATGTCATTTGAATAGCATTTCAACTTTTACGCCTTAATTTACGGATTTATTGCAACAATTTTATGTCAGACTAAACAGGTTAGTGCACTAAACCTCCTCTATGGTGCTATCCAGTGATGCAGTCGATTTTTTTTACTATGTGAAGTTTGGTATTGATGAAAATTCATTTCGAAATTCCGTTTCATTCCGTTAAAAGCTAGTTATTGCTGACAAAAGTTTTGGAATTTAACGGGTCGAAACGAAATTAATAAATTAACGTTCAACAATAGGTGAAGAAATTTTCCGTTCAACATTTGGCGAATCACCCTACTTAGTTAAGATCAAGATCAAAATTGAAAATTCAGCGCGGCTCCTACATGACTGTGGATCGAACAGATAAAGTAAAAAATCAGTTTCTTTTCCACCAATCGTTTGCACAGTTTGCACATATTTGGAACGGTTGCAATAGGAGATCTACAACCAATACATGTTAGAACGAAGAGAATATTCTTCCAGTTCGTTATCTAAATTAACTAAGCCCGGTAAAAAGGATTTACTGAAACATAATTTTGGTTGAATATTTTGCTGAGTTTTTATCTTCTATATATATAAAACAAAGTTGGCATTTGTACGACCGCGCATAAACTCAAGAATATACAGCCCAATTTTGCTAATTTATATCCCTTTTCTTCTTCTATTTACGAGGAAAAATGTTAAGATGAAATGGAATACTTTGCAGATCAATGCCCAATCTTTTCGTTGAAATGTACAATTTCGTTTTTCGTACAATTTTGCATGATTTTTTTCAATTTTGATCATCTATATATAAATAACAAAGTTGGCATTTGTACGATCGCGCATGACTCAAGAATAGACAGCTCAATTTTTGCTAATTTATATCCCTTTCTTTTTTTATTTACGATGAAGTTGAAAAAAATTGACAATCGAAATAAAATCACTCCGATGAAATGGTTTGTCGTGCATTTTGTATGATAATTTCAAATCATGTCATCTAAGTTGACATTATCATCAGATAATGGAAAGATCGATTTTTGTTGATTTTGGTTTGGCTACTAGATTATTTCGAAAAGTGTCAGGATAAAATAATGTCAAAAAAAGAAAAAAATATTTTGAAAAACCGGTTTGTTTTTTAGATAAATTGTGTAAGTAAAAAATATATCAGCAAATTGATCAGTTTTGGGCGAGACATAGTTCGCCGGGTTAGCTAGTATGAAACAAAAGATACTCTGGTCGAAACCACGGCAAACCAGCAAACATAAATCCTCAGCTTTATTTGTTGTTGAGTTGTTTATTTTCATAACAAACGCTTCTGGTGGTATGCCAGACATTTATTCGACATACATTACCGAACAAAATTATCTGACATCACAATTTCGTTATCATCACCTAGTTCTTCAAATGTATAATAACTGTTATTTGACTTAGGCCATTTACACTTAATTGTCAAATTCCATAGTTCAAGCAGGCACTGTTGAAAAAAAAAATCAAATTTTATATACAAGATTTAGGCATGCTAAACATCAACTTTTGAATCGCCATTCAAATATTGGCTTAGAAAACTTGTACAAATGGTAATTATCTTAAATGATAGCACGTGTTAATTGTACAGCAGATATATTTTGTCCATCTACAACGCGAGCACTGGAAACTGGACTCGAACATTTCCACATTATTGCCAGCCCCAATATTTTCCCTCGGTACTGTAATGCGCAAACAGCAATGAAAGTCTCAATCGTTCACTCACCGAAGAAACGAATCCGATAAAGAATTCCCTGCCACACAGATCATTCATTAATAATGTACAGCACACTTGCGCTCACTGGGCAGCCACTTCCATGGAGATAAATAGATTAGTCTAATCTTGCAGGCATGCGACGACGACGAGGACGACAGCCTTCACCGGCCAGCTACGAAGGCTATTCATATTATACGATTACGGCATCGGATGGGTCAATATTGTCGCAAGCATCACTTTGCTCCGAGTGTGGCCCAGATAAGAGACGATATCGGGGTAGATTTATGCTCTGCTACAAGATTCATGGAGTAACTAGAACTTTCGGGTAAACATTGTTGTATCCATCCATCCAGCCAAGGTGTGTTGGACCAAGTTCAGTGTCACTAATGGGATAACATTTTCCTTGCATAGTAATTACTGATGTAGCAACCTTGTACGGACAAGATAAATGCTGAGAAAAGTGTTGGGCTAATGTCGGCCTTGTGGGGTTGAAGTTGGATGATGGTTTCGGCGAAACACAAGTGAGTCTTGAAAAGTTTCCAGCAGAACATGTGCCTGTTTTATTGTGGAAGCAGACCTGGCATATTGCAAAACGATGAACCTAGAGCTCTTGTTTACAGCCGACTTTCCACATCTTGATGCTATTATTAGCGCCTTAAATTTGTTTACACATTTGTTCTTTCTATCTATTTCCAGCCGAAATTCCGTGAAATTTCCCAAAAAGCTGAGGGAAATTTTCGACGGAAATTGCACAAAATGCCCTTAAAATTACGAAGAATTTCGAAGTTTGTGCCTTTCTCGTACATTAGATATACTAAAAAACAAATTGAGTCAAAATTTCTTAGCGTGTTTTTTGTACACAAATCGTATTTTGGCCATAACTTTTGATCCCATAGTCCGATCTGGACATCCGATCCGGATCCGAACAAATTGGATTAAGATAAGTACATAAATGTTGAGAGTTTTAGAGTTACCTTGGTGTACGAGAAAGGTAAAAATACAATTGGTTTAGAATTCTAGTGACGACTATAATATAGATTATATAAATTACTCATCTTTAATAGTAGGTTATGACATGAATAAAACAATTAAGGGCTTTTAACATTTACATTTCGCTTCCATGAGTTTGAATCACTATTTTGCATTTCGAATCGTACGTATGTTCCGTATATTAAAACAAAATCGTGTCGTTTATCCTTTTCTCGTGTCGTTTAAAAGTCGTTCATATTGAAATGAAAAAGTTATTACATACATAAATGTACAAATATAACGTTGTCAGAAATTATGTCACCTAATAATGATATCAAAAACTCAATATCAAATATTTTTCATAACGCAAAAAGCTTCACTACGTAAGTTGACAGTATAAATATTTTTTTCCGAAGAATAAACGATTTAATTCCTGCCACAGACTCAAGAGATACCGGATGATATTAAACGGATTACGATACTGCAAGTAAAAATTAAACTTAACGATAAAACCATCATTTTGTAGGGATGTGGCGCAGCGCAATAGCCTGCCAAGAATACCTGTTGATTCCCTATATTGATTTTAAATGCCGCATTGGACCTAAAAGCTAACCGCTAAAATACGATGAAACCACCTCGAAGCAATCACAAAACATTTATAAACGGAATGAACTCACCTTCTCGCCACTGTCCGACGGCAGGTAGAAAACCAATATCGTTAGGAAGCTGATGCCCATGCAGGGAATTATTAAATTAACGGTATAAAATAACGTTTTGCGGCGCATCGTTATGTTGAAGGTGATATCGAGATACGGTTCATCACAACATGTGTAGAATTTTTCATTTCTGGTTGTCGATTCGGTTCGCGTCGGTTCGATTAGGAAACACCGGCCAGTGGGCCATTTCGCCGGTTTTAGGATGGCGGGCGACAATGATGATAGCCACGCGATGAATCCTCGCAGGAACAAAAAAAAATATGACCACAGACGATGCCGAACCGAACGAAGGTGTTTGGTCGTTGATGATGTATGGCACGTTCCATCCGACCCATCGGTGGACCAGCGAGTGTTCGGGTTTCGGGTGTGGATTCAACGCGTTGACAGAATTTGTAAGCATGAAAATGGAGAGGAAAACGCAAATAAAAAAAAGCTTTTTCATACGGCAGTTGTTTGTTCAGGCACAAGGTCACCAGGATGGGTACGAGTGGAAAATTTGATGGAATTCAATTTAAATAATTTGAACCGGTTTATCGAATGACGAATTGTGTTAGCAATTTGTTGAATGTTTGTGCTACTTCCCTTGACACTCGTTTATTTTTTTTTGTTTCGTTCGGGTTGTGACCGTTTCTTTGCAAACATGAATATGCTATTATATGCCCAGAGCAAGTGAATTGTTTTTGAATTGCTATTGTGATTGGAATATTTAAACATCTGTTAATGTTGCTTAATGTTTCTTATATAAACAGTATTTTAAGCTAATCCTGAAGAATGTCTGCTTTGCGGATTTGGTTCTATAGAACAAAACTTCCCTAGTGTACAGATTCATACAGAAATTGAAAAAGTTTTCGTGGCATGATTGCTGTGAAGATTATTGCTCGGATTATTTTCTGGTGGGAAATTCAAACTCTTCCGTTTTCGCACGTATTAAATAATTTCAGTTCATTCTATTTCTAATAACTTCATCTGCGTTTGCTTAATGAAGCCTTCAGATAAGGAAAAGCCATTTGGAGTAGGCCATCAACACATGTCTTGCTCAAACAGGCGTAAAATTTAATTTCTTTTTTTGTAATTTGTGGTACATAAGGAATGCATCGAAAATAAGTTATCCACTTTCAAAGTGTTTCTACTCAGAAGCTCATGAAGGTATTGGTTTGATTTAACCCTGCAATCGATGTATTCATATGTTAAGTTTCAAATCAGAATTTGTTTGTTTGTTGAAAATTTGTTGCTTCCGATGTATCTCAAATTGAAAGTGATATTGAAATTCGAGTTTTGGACACATGGCACCGTAAGAAGGGCTCGAGATGGATAATTTGACCAAACGTTTCGCTATCCACCCCCAAAGGTAAGTTCGCTAACCTGTCGGAAAAGGAAGAAAATCAAAATCAAGGCACCGAAATTTGGACCAGAAAGTAATCATGTTATAAAACGAGGCAATTTTATGCCGATTTGTGACCAGGAAGAAAAATGCTCGAATAAATGTGGGAATAGTGCAATATTTATTTAGTATCATATTTTTTCATAAAACTTATCAAACAGAATTAACATATGTTGCTAGACAAATTTTAATAAATTTTTAAAATTCATCCGATTTTATTCGAATAAAATGATTTGGATAACTTATTTTCGATACAGTCCTTATAAAAATACGTGCGAATAATGGAAGAGTGTTATTTGTAGCTTGACTATGAGATTAATCTTTGGCTATGGTTTTAGTACTTCCTGGATTACTCTCAATGTTTTTTGAACATATCTGAAATTAAAAAAAAAAAAGTAAAATAATTACAGGGAGAGCATCTTCAATTTATTTAACATGCTTCCAGTGCGATTTACTTTAAATTGAGTTATTGGTTCATGGGGGTTGATTTTTTTATCACATTTTCCCTAAATTCTGCACAGTATAATCATTATTTAAGCAAACCCTTGAAAATTCCAACCGCATTTAGGCAAACTTGCATAATTTTACTTTAGGACAACTTTAATAGGGACTATCAAACAAAGATAAAGATTTTTAAACACTGACAAGCAACGTCGTTCACCCTATGTGTCTGTCATAGCTCTATTTGTTTCAACATTATTTCAAATGTATGTCATCCACTCGTAATTTCTATTGTGACTCACCTGACGGCAGGAACTTCTAGAATATCCCATTCGACTGATGTATAGAACTCCGATAAATCTACTCCTACTTCTACTACGTTCGTATCGTTGACCTCATCGATATGCCGAAGATCAACCTGGAAAAATAGAAAAAAAGTAAATGAGTGAAAATCAAATCGTAAAAAATGTGTGTTGTAACAAATTATATTAACTTTTTTGTTTTTTGACAAAATAACTCGTGGTTTCCGGAAGCCTCTTCGTAGTAATGTAAAGATAGTAAATGTCACTAATAAGCGAGATTGAATGACTACAGCGCCACCTAGAGATAAAAAAGTGGAAAGTATGCATTTTTCCATATATTTAGTCGATTTTTCCCATATAAACTTCATGCTCGTTGAGCATCCACTTAGACTTGACGGATCTGGCTGAAATTTTTACAGTAGCTTCTGGGAGCAGAAAACGTCTCGAAATACGTCTCGAAAAAATGATTTTGATTTTTTTCATATAAGTGTGGTTCACCTTACTACGGATCTTTTTTTTTTGGACTTTATTAGAGTGATTTTTAAGTTTGACAAAGTTCATCACTTAAAGAAAAGAAAAGGATCTTACATATCCACTATTGGAGTTAAACTGAGTCAAGATAGGACACGTGACCCACCAAATCGAACATTTTTCTTGAAATTTTAATATATACAGTGGTTAGACAAAAAGGTTGAGATAGGCAAAATTTTGTCGAAATTCAAATCAGCATAACTTTGAGTAGAATGGTCCGATTTTGATGAAACCGGACGCGGAAACTCTTCTAGTATAATGTCCCCATGCAAAACCTCAGATTGATTTTCTCCAGAAACTAGAACTAATATGCTGATCAATGCTGGCTACAGAAGGAGGGGGGGTCAAGCTGAGTGTTACGATCCATATAAAAAAATTAAACCTCTCATACAGAAAGTGTTACGAGGGGAAGGGTGGGGGTCGAAAATCACCAAATTTAGCGTAACGTAATTTTAGAAAGAGCCCTTAGGGAATTCATTCTGAAATACCTTCATGGTTTTCGTCGATATTTTTTCTGAAAATCCTTCAGAAAATCTTTCCATTTCAGGAATTCTTTCTAGGATAATTAAAAAAATTACGCCATTAACATTCTTCCAGAGATTTCTTCGGTAAATCCTCTAAAAAAGCTATAGTGAATTCGTCCGAAAATTCCACGTGAACTTCCTTTTGCTTTTAGTTTAACCATTAACCATTAAACCGTTATGCGATCAATGGCGAATTGCCAACGAAATGAGTTGGCCACGGATGGATTCTCCGGATTGGTCGGTGGGTTTCCTAGCACATTAGTCGAATGATGAAGCGGATTGGCCATGATCAGGTGTCGAAGCGGGTTGGCCTGACCGACTGCTCTCGAGGCGAATTGACTGGACAATGGAGCGGGCTGGCCGCGATTGGGTCTCGGAGTGGGTTCGCCAGACGGAATGCTCTCGAAGCGGACTGACCGGCCGATGAAGCGGGCTGGCCGACCTGACGGCTCTCGAGCCGGATTGGCCACACAATAGCAAGAACGGCCTGATTTCCCAATTGAGGGCACGTGGTAGTTTGGACCTGATAGCAAGACGGCGCCGGGAGTTTCTTGTACTTTAGTGGCTCACTTCTGTACGCCGGGTTGTCGATGACCGGGCAGTTGCCCAATTTCGTCCATGGCCTCGAAACTCCTGTTGGCCGTTACTGGAAATATTAAATGGAGTCCACACACCCACAATATAAAAAAGGCCCAGTTATTTCCGTCGGATCGTTGTCGAGAACCATTTTCACCGGATTACTGTCCGACGTGCCCAGCCCACCGCAGTCTTCCAATTTTTGCGGTGTAAACGATGGATGGTTCTCCCAACAGCTGATGCAACTCGTGGTTCATTCGCCTCCTCCACGTACCGTCCACCATCTGCACCCACCATAGATGGTACGCAGCACTTTCCTTTCGAAAACTCCCAGTGCGCGTTGGTCCTCCACGTACATCGTCCAGGTCCCGTGTCCGTACAGAACTACCGGTCTAATAAGCGTTTTGTAGATAGTTAGTTTGGTACGCCCTGTTAAACCTCTATAGAAAAGCTGCATGTATCCGTAAGTAGGCCCCACCAAAGCGACCGTGTGCCGCTCAAAGCGCACAAGCCCAAGTCCTGGTGTTAGGTGGGATGCTAAACAGCCCTGACACGACGGCCCTCCGACGAGACAGGAGTTTTGTGCAGGCCCAATAAGCCGCCTGGAAAACCAATCATTACGAACAATATAAGAGATAATGCGACTCGATATAATCGGCAAAGACCTAGGCGACGAATACAGGATCACGATTGGAAGCTTGGAAGCATGGAATTGCAAGTCGCTAGGTTTCGCAGGTTGCGACAGGATGATCTACGATGAATTACATCCCCGGAACTTCGACGTCGTGGCGCTGCAGGAGATTTGATGGACAGGACAGAAAGTGTGGAAAAGCGGGCATCGAGCGGCTACCTTCTAGCAAAGCTGTGGCACCACCAACGAGCTGGGAACCGGCTTCATAGTGCTGGGTAAGATTCGCCAACGCGTTATTGGGTGGCAGCCAATCAACGCAAGGATGTGCAAGCTGAGGATTAAAGGCCGTTTCTTCAACTATAGCATCATCAACGTCCACACGAAGGGAGACCTGACGACGAGAAAGAAGCGTTCTACGCACAGCTGAAGCAGACATACGATGGATGCCCACTGAGGGACGTCAAAAATCATCGGACCGGATAGTCTGCACACCGTATCGAATGACAACGGCCAACGATGCATAAACTTCGCAGCCTCCCGCGGAATGGTAGTCCGAAGCACTTTCTTTCCCCGCAAAAATATCCACAAGGCCACATGGAGATCACCTAACCAAGAAACGGAAAACCAAATCGACCACGTTCTAATCGACGGTAAATTCTTCTCCGACATCACGAACGTCCGCACTTACCGCAGTGCGAATATTGAATCCGACCACTACCTCGTTGCAGTATGCCTGCGCTCAAAACTCTCGACGGTGTACAACACGTGTCGAAGTCGGACGCCGCGGCTTAACATTGGGCGGCTACAAGACGGTAGACTAGCCCAAGAATACGCACAGCAGCTAGAAGTGGCACTCCCAACGGAAGAGCAACTAGGCGCAGCGTCTCTTGAAGATGACTGGAGAGATATTCGATCCGCCATTGGTAGCACCGCAACCGCTGCACTTGGCACGGTGCCCCCGGATCAGAGAAACGACTGGTATGACGGCGAATGTGAGCAGTTAGTAGAAGAGAAGAATGCAGCATGGGCGAGACTGCTGCAACACCGCACGAGGGCGAACGAGGCACGATATAAACAGGCGCGGAACAGACAAACTCGATTTTCCGGAGAAAAAAGCGTCTGCAGGAAGATCGAGACCGTGAAGAGACGGAGCAACTGTACCGCGCTAATAACACACGAAAGTTCTATGAGAAGTTGAACCGTTCACGTAAGGGCCACGTGCCACAGCCTGATATGTGTAAGGACATAAACCGGAACCTTCTTACGAACGAGCGTGAGGTGATCCAAAGGTGGCGGCAGCACTACGAAGAGCACCTGAATGGCGATGTGGCAACGAAGATGGCGGTATGGTGATGGACGGGGGGGAACGCGCGCAGGACATAATTCTACCGGCTCCGGATCTCCAAGAAATCCAGGAGGAGATTGGCCGACTAAAGAATAACAAAGCCCCTGGGGTTGACCAACTACCAGGAGAGCTATTTAAACACGGTGATGAGGCACTGGCTAGAGCGCTGCACTGGGTCATTACCAGGATTTGGGAGGAGGAAGTTTTGCCGCAGGGTTGGATGGAAGGTGTCGTGTGTCCCATCTACAAAAAGGGCGATAAGCTGGATTGTAGCAACTACCGCGCAATCACATTGCTGAACGCCGCCTACAAGGTACTATCCCAAATTTGATGCCGTCGACTAGCACCAATTGCGAGGGAGTTCGTGGGGCAGTACCAGGCGGGTTTTATGGGCGAACGCTCCACCACGGACCAGGTGTTCGCCATTCGCCAAGTACTGCAGAAATGCCGCGAATACAACGTGCCAATACATCATCTATTCATTGACTTCGTATCAAAAATATGATACAATCGATGGGGACCAGCTATGGCAGCTAATGCACGAAAACGGATTTCCGGATAAACTGACACGGTTGATCAAAGCGACGATGGATCGGGTGATGTGCGTAGTTCGAGTTTCAGGGGCATTCTCGAGTCCCTTCGAAACCCAGAGGGTTACGGCAAGGTGATGGTCTTTCGTGAAGGACACGAGTTGCATCAGCTGTTGGGAGAACCATCCATCGTTCACACCGCGAAAATCGGACGACTGCGGTGGGCCGGGCACGTAGCCAGAATGTCGGACAACAATTCGGTGAAAATGGTTCTCGACAACGATCCGACGGGAAAAGGAAGGTGAGGTGAGCAGCGGGCAATGTAGATCGATCAGGTGGAAGATGACTTGCGGACCCTCTGTAGACTGCGTGGTTGGCGACGTGTAACCATGGACCGAGCCGAATGGAGAAGACTCTTATATACCGCACAGGCCACTTCGGCCTTAGTCTGAATGAATAATAATAATAACAAGCTTGAATAATGAATTTACCACTGTGTGGAGGAAAAATAATAAACGAAGGAAATTCTTCAAAGTTATATGTTGTTCAAAATTGGCCCATTCTCACCCCTCACAGGGGGTGACATTTGGTCAAATAAAATAAAATTCAGCGGTGACGATGCCACGATTCAATCGTTCATCAAAAATAATTGCCTGCATTACAGCTCTTACCAACTATGTAAGGCA
The DNA here is from genome assembly GCF_024139115.2 of Armigeres subalbatus. Lineage (NCBI taxonomy): Eukaryota > Metazoa > Arthropoda > Insecta > Diptera > Culicidae > Armigeres > Armigeres subalbatus. The sequence continues at coordinate 165,906,379 of NC_085139.1, forward strand.
AATCAACCAAAGGCTTGGCCCAATCTCACCCGTTTTAGCGTACATTGCTCGTTGCTACGAAAAACCAGAACCGCTATATTAAATATCCATAAAATTCAATAAAACAACAGCAGATGTTAGGTATGAATAGATTTGTGGGGCATCATTGACACTATTTTATTACTGGTTCTTTCAATCAATAGTTTTACATTCAAGTTCCAAGCATTATGGTACGAGCTCAATTAGTATTTGGAACTTGTTTTGTGATTTCCTAGACGTGAGTTTTAATATAATTTCAAACCGTTTGAAGTTTTCATCAAAATTCATGACACTTTCTGAGATATTAGGAGTGGAAACATTTTTCCTTTTTGGGCCAATCTTACCGCCTAGGCCCAATGTCACCCCGAACGACGGTACCAACATATCCGGTGATGTCCAGATGAAAAATAAAACTAAGTCAACCCACTTCGGAAGTAGAACTGTATAGCCTGTAAGTTTGATGCCCATAAAAAGTAAAAGCTTGAAAGGGACAATGATGGCGACGGGGACGACACAAAAGCCAACACTGGCTGGATGGGCATTAAATGGTGTCACAATAAAAATCACATCCTCAGATTGTGGTGAGGCATTTTGTCTGCCCTTCTTATGTGCGCCGCCTTCTGTGGCTTCCAATTCACCGACTTGAGAAGGGCAAACTGCCAGAATCAAACATCCAACCAGGCTCAGATTTTAATTTCCTTTCATTGTTCTCGCCGTGGAATTTTATTTCACTTTGGCGGAATCAGGAAGTGTGACCCGTACAACTGAAGCGATATTATCACAGTGGCCATTAAAATGGTTGAAGAATTCATAAAGTTTTGTGACGTCTTATACCAGCCTGAAAAAAATTAAGGACAGACATATAATCATCTGTTACGATATTCATCGACTCATCGTCATGATATGCACGGAATTCTAAGTGAACGTATGTAAATTGGATATGATTGAAAAACTTCTACTTCTTCTTTTTGAAATCAGACCCCCCCATTGAAACAATGCCGCCTCGCCTCGCCATTTTTGTATTCATATACCATTAGACTAACACAATTATTTTGTGCATATAGAGCCTAGGAAAGTCAAGAAAACGTCCAACCCAATCTAACTTCAATACTTCTTGCTTTATAGCTGGGCATCTTAATGCATGCAAGGTAGTCCCACACGTTTAACCGACGTTTGTAGATATTACTTTTTTCACTATCACTGAATAAGTCATATTTTAAGGAAAGTACATTCGCTCAGTGAATTGCAATGTTAATTAGTAGGAAGCATTCTAATATTTGGGGACAGTGACTTACCCCTTGAAAGGTTCGTACAAGCATACATCCGTTAATTTAGCTTAGGGAAAAGCAATTGAGGCGAAGTCTTGTTTTGTAATTTGCTCCTACATAATGAACAAAGGAAAAATTCCATCACTCTATTAGTCAAAGCAGTTTATGGATCATAAACTATAGACTTCCGTACGGGCACTAACTCATATCCCGTTGAATCAACCAGCAACACAAAAGCTGACACTGCCACGAATAACAGAGGCCACATATTTTAGCTCCCGATTAACCAAACTTTCCCGGTGGCTATTCCGGGCTGGGTTCATTATCGCATCAACCGCAATAAACGTCAATGTACAGGAAATAATTACGTATCTTGGATCATCCTTTTCGGGACCATTCGCCGTTGGACAATTGGCCTTCCTGTCCAGCTTCATCAGCTCATATCCGTACTGCTAACCATCATATCCCTGGTCGTGTCGTGAAATTCCCAACTATCTTTTGATCCATAAAGCGGCAGTGTATCATATCCCGACCGTTCAGTAGGGAGCAAATGAAAGGATTTTACGATGTTCTCTCCTAATTGCTCGCCAGCTTCTCACCCACTACTATTTTGCCACGTCAGGACTACCAGCCCGCATTCACACAAACCGCACCGAACAGGCCGTGGCGACCGGAAAATGTACGACGGTACCAGGATGCCAACTCCAGGCTTTCCTCATGTGTAAGAAATCGCGAAATGTGGCAGATATCGAATGACAAAAGAATCTTCCATTTCATTAAGCCTTTCCACTTGTTTTTGTGATATGCTTCATCACCCACGCATTTTCCACGTAGTCGGAGTGCCATATCTCTGCCGCCCTGTTTGGTATGAGGGGGCGTAGACATACGCTAAACAATCGCAAATGGTCGCGTCGTCGTCGTCGCCGTTTCGAGATAGTGTTCTTTGTTTTTCGTCAAAGAACCATGCCTAGATTAAAGGGATCGCTCGGAGATATTATTTATATCATTTTACACGAATTTCCTTCGTCTGATGTATGCATCCCGCAGAAATATAACAACAACCACAGTAATGAATTTTGTTTTCTCGGAATCATGTGGGAAGAAAAGGTTATGTCTTTATTTGCCATTTTGGATCAGAAGACATCTTTTTATTCGTGTCATCAAAAATGAAAGATAAGGGCTAGATCTGGTATTTTTTTTGGATACGTCGCTCTATATCAATGTGTTGAGTCTAGGGTCTAGGATCTAAATCTTGCAAATATTTGTACATTTGAAAATGTGAGCCGCCATGTATTGATGAATCTATCGTAACTGCGAATTTTACGACAAGGTGCCGAAGATCAGCGCTATTTAAGTTTGAAGTTGTAGATGTTATTGAAACTTGCCCAGTCAACACAAGATCGTATATGATATCACATAAGATAGGTACTTCCAAAAGATATTTTAGTTACTAAATAAAGATTGTCGCTGTCGTCGCTGTCCGGAACATCTTTTGCTGGCGAGGATAAAGGAGCTACAAGAAGGAAAATCCATACGATTTGACAGGTATGTACCACACATGTTTCGGACAGCAGAACAAAAGGAACCGAAGCGACAATCTTTATCTAGTAACTAAAATATCTTTTGTACTTCCCCATACAGTATAAACGTATATCGCCTCCACTTTAGCATCCTATGTTGCATCATATACGATTTTGTGTTGACTGGAGGCCATCACATTTTTATATGGAATTGAACCGCTAAGTTTTATGAGTTTTACTCCATGTACTATAGTATGACATGTTTATTGGGAATAGAATCGGGAATCTTCTTAGGAATGATTATAAGAAGGCAAAATATTTTCATAGACAGATTTGATATACTTAGTCTTCATGAATTTTTGATCAACAGGTTTCAATCGAAAGCTGTTATGTCCCTTCATCATCCAGATGTATTTGTTTTAATTTGCACCTACTGCTCTTATGGTACAATCGGGTTATATGTGTGGTATTTATTCAATGAAAGTATAGAAATCAACTATCTCTTGATTTCTTAGAGCTAAATTTAATGTTTTTATATCAAAAGAAAGAGACTTTCATGAAGAACCTGATAACTATAAGCGTGTTGCTGGTATGTACCTTGGGCGGGCAGCAGGGACTATGTCCAAGGGCTTGACGATCCCTCCCCAGGCCATCTGCGAGTTGTGGGGCTTGCCTAGGATGTGGTGGGGTTTGACAGTGGGCCCTGTTAAACCTCTATAAAAAGCTGCATGTATCCGCAAGTAGGCCCCACCAAAGCGACCGTGTGCCGCTCAAAGCGCACAAGCCCAAGTCCTGGTGTTAGGTGGGACACTAAACAGCCCTGACACGACGGCCCTCCGACGAGACAGGAGGTTTGCGCAGGCCCAATAAGCCGCCTAGAAAACCAATCATTACGAACAATATAAGAGATAATGCGACTCGATATAATCGGATCACACAGGATCACGATTGGAAGCTTGGAACATGGAATTGCAAGTCGCTAGGTTTCGCAGGTTGCGACAGGATGATCTACGATGAATTACATCCCCGCAACTTCGACGTCGTGGCGCTTCAGGAGATTTGCTGGACAGGACAGAAAGTGTGGAAAAGCGGGCATCGAGCGGCTACCTTCTACCAAAGCTGTGGCACCACCAACGAGCTGGGAACCGGCTTCATAGTGCTGGGTAAGATGCGCCAACGCGTGATTGGGTGGCAGCCAATCAACGCAAGGATGTGCAAGCTGAGGATTAAAGGCCGTTTCTTCAACTATAGCATCATCAACGTGCACTGCCCACACGAAGGGAGACCCGACGACGAGAAAGAAGCGTTCTACGCACAGCTGGAGCAGACATACGATGGATGCCCACTGCGGGACGTTAAAATCGTCATCGGTGACATGAACGCACAGGTAGGAAGGGAGGAAATGTATAGACCGGTCATCGGACCGGATAGTCTGCACACCGTATCGAATGACAACGGCCAACGATGCATAAACTTCGCAGCCTCCCGCGGAATGGTAGTCCGAAGCACCTTCTTTCCCCGCAAAAATATCCACAAGGCCACATGGAGATCACCTAACCAAGAAACGGAAAACCAAATCGATCACGTTCTAATCGACGGTAAATTCTTCTCCGACATCACGAATGTCCGCACTTACCGCAGTGCGAATATTGAATCCGACCACTACCTCGTTGCAGTATGCCTGCGCTCAAAACTCTCGACGGTGTACAACACGCGTCGAAGTCGGACGCCGCGGCTTAACATTGGGCGGCTACAAGACGGTAGACTAGCCCAAGAATACGCGCAGCAGCTGGAAGTGGCACTTCCAACGGAAGAGCAGCTAGGCGCAGCGTCTCTTGAAGATGGCTGGAGAGATATTCGATCCGCCATTGGTAGCACCGCAACCGCTGCACTAGGCACGGTGCCCCCGGATCAGAGAAACGACTGGTATGACGGCGAATGTGAGCAGTTAGTGGAGGAGAAGAATGCAGCATGGGCGAGATTGCTGCAACACCGCACGAGGGCGAACGAGGCACGATATAAACAGGCGCGGAACAGACAAAACTCGATTTTCCGGAGGAAAAAGCGCCAGCAGGAAGATCGAGACCGTGAAGAAACGGAGCAACTGTACCGCGCTAATAACACACGAAAGTTCTATGAGAAGTTAAACCGTTCACGTAAGGGCCACGTGCCACAGCCTGATATGTGTAAGGACATAAACGGGAACCTTCTTACGAACGAGCGTGAGGTGATCCAAAGGTGGCGGCAGCACTACGAAGAGCACCTGAATGGCGATGTGGCAGACGAAGATGGCGGTATGGTGATGGACCTGGGAGAACGCGCGCAGGACATAATTCTACCGGCTCCGGATCTCCAGGAAATCCAGGAGGAGATTGGCCGGCTGAAGAACAACAAAGCCCCTGGGGTTGAGCAACTACCAGGAGAGCTATTTAAACACGGTGGTGAGACACTGGCTAGAGCGCTGCACTGGGTCATTACCAAGATTTGGGAGGAGGAAGTTTTGCCGCAGGAGTGGATGGAAGGTGTCGTGTGTCCCATCTACAAAAAGGGCGATAAGCTGGATTGTAGCAACTACCGCGCAATCACATTGCTGAACGCCGCCTACAAGGTACTCTCCCAAATTTTATGCCGTCGACTAGCACCAACTGCAAGGGAGTTCGTGGGGCAGTACCAGGCGGGTTTTATGGGCGAACGCTCCACCACGGACCAGGTGTTCGCCATTCGCCAAGTACTGCAGAAATGCCGCGAATACAACGTGCCCACACATCATCTATTCATCGACTTCAAAGCCGCATATGATACAATCGATCGGGACCAGCTATGGCAGCTAATGCACGAACACGGTTTTCCGGATAAACTGACACGATTGATCAAAGCGACGATGGATCGGGTGATGTGCGTAGTTCGAGTTTCAGGGGCATTCTCGAGTCCCTTCGAAACCCGCAGAGGGTTACGGCAAGGTGATGGTCTTTCGTGTTTGCTATTCAACATCGCTTTGGAAGGGTAATACGAAGAGCAGGGATTAACACGAGTGGTACAATTTTCAATAAGTCCGTCCAGCTATTTGGTTTCGCCGACGACATAGATATTATGGCACGTAACTTTGAGAAGATGGAGGAAGCCTACATCAGACTGAAGAGGGAAGCTAAGCGGATCGGACTAGTCATCAACACGTCGAAGACGAAGTACATGATAGGCAGAGGTTCAAGAGAAGACAATGTGAGCCACCCACCGCGAGTTTGCATCGGTGGTGACGAAATCGAGGTGGTAGAAGAATTTGTGTACTTGGGCTCACTGGTGACTGCCGAAAATGACACCAGCAGAGAAATTCGGAGACGCATAGTGGCTGGAAATCGTACGTACTTTGGACTCCGCAAGACGCTCCGATCGAATAGAGTTCGCCGCCGTACCAAACTGACAATCTACAAAACGCTAATTAGACCGGTAGCCCTTTACGGACACGAGACCTGGACGATGCTCGTGGAGGACCAACGCGCACTTGGAGTTTTTGAAAGGAAAGTGCTGCGTACCATCTATGGTGGGGTGCAGATGGCGGACGGTACGTGGAGCAGGCGAATGAACCACGAATTGCATCAGCTGTTGGGAGAACCATCCATCGTTCACACCGCGAAAATCGGACGACTTCGATGGGCCGGGCACGTAGCCAGAATGTCGGACAGTAACCCGGTGAAAATGGTTCTCGACAACGATCCGACGGGCACAAGAAGGCGAGGTGCGCAGCGGGCAAGGTGGATCGATCAGGTGGAAGATGACTTGCGGACCCTCCGTAGACTGCGTGGTTGGCGACGTGTAGCCATGGACCGAGCCGAATGGAGAAGACTCTTATATACCGCACAGGCCACTTCGGCCTTAGTCTGAATAAATAATAATAATGGTATGTACCTGTTGTGTGGCTGTTTAAAAAAACAAAACTGTTACCCTATTTCCGCTTATTAATTCCCAAAAGGCCAAGGTCTTCAAGACGATCAATTTTGAAATGGAATATAACTTTCATAACTTTCTAGATAAGGTTCAATTTTTATCGTAGTTTAGATTTCAGATTCCGGATGATTCGATTTGGCATTTGGGGTATTTCGATGGAAACTTTGTTTTTATATGGAACTCTTCTCAGACTTCACCTTATAACAAAGCTACACTCAACACGGTTCTATTAGTGATGTTTATGAATTTCTGAAGTGCTTCTGAAGATCTTCCGGAGGACCGTTTCTGGGACATTTGGGGGTCACAGAAGGCTTTAACTATTGATTGCCCCCACAATTTGCCAGAAGGAATGGTTATCAAAAAAACGCGAAATTCTGGTATGAACTTTTAGAATTGGCCAATTTTACGGAAGTTCCGGATCTTCCAGAGGGCTTTCCGATGACCGCTCGAGGGATGAATTTGCCCAGAAATGGCATATACAATATAGCAAATACAGTTGGGATCATCAGAGCACATATTTGCAAGCAATTTTATGTTTCATAACACAATACTCGAAAATTTGGTGCCAAATTGAGAAGCTCAAACAGTACCTCTTTAGCACAGGTTCCCCGGGGACTAGAGTGGTCAATTTGGATGAATAATCCCGTGGGCTTGTTATTGGAACCTACAGTTTTCGTTTGGTGCCTAAAGATCGAAAATCGGTTGAAATTTGAGTTTTTGTGATCGAGATGAAATCTTGGATCCAAATGGACCCCAATGCACAATGTGTCACTTTTTTTGTGGCGACTCTCCTAGATGTCGCTGGAAGCTGATTTTCTCAGGGAATCTTAGTTTCCGAAAGTTAGGAAAAGTCAGAATTTTTCAGATTTTTATCTCGTTGCGTTACAAAGTTACAGCGGTGTTTTGGGTGTGCTTGGGTCGAAATGGACCCCAATGCACTAGGAAGGTTAACACGGTTCTATTAGTGATTTATATGAATTTCTGAAGTGCTTCTGGAGAGCGTTTCCAGATGTCCACCCCAAGCGGTTCCCATGGAGTACCTTATAAGGGTCTTGGAATGGCAACTATTGTGCTTTACAGACTTATAAGAAACTGATATTTCAGAAGCGTCCACTAAGGTATTTGGTATTTCACAGAAGTACTAGAAGTTTATTCGTAAGAAAACATGAATAGAGAGCAGTCGTATGACCCATTTTGGTCTACAAACGGATATGTCCGTTAATACAGATCCTTCCGGAGCACTCCTAAGGTTCTAAGAGTAATCAATGAGGGCCTACTTACATTTCTTACTAATGTGAAATGTTCGCTCTTACAGGTTCCCCCGGGAGTCCCGTGTCGTTTTGGTAATGGCCAAAAAGGTCTTTTGGGTACACCCAAGTTTTTTTTGTGAGGTTTTTCTACACAGATTTTCGAATTAACGCGGTACCCAGCTGAAAAAATTCTTAGTCTTTTTGAATGGAAGACACTTAGAATAATTTTATGGATGTGGTAACGATCGTTTTGCAGAGTACCTGCCAAACTCCATAAAATATTGGTAGTTCCGGAATGAGTAGAAGCCGGAAATCGATGTTTGGCGCCATGTTGGAACTAAAGATGGCCGACTTCGGGTTTGATAAAACGACCGGAAACCCTTTCAATACAGTGTTGGCCCGATTTTGTCTAACCCCAAATCTATCACCTTTTCGACCCGATTTTATCACTTCCCGATTTCATCAAGTTTTCAACCTTATTTTGAAACCTTTTTTAAAATTTTTTGGCGTTTTTTTATTTTTGTAAATAATACCGCAAACAACAATGATTTTCGTGAAATAACTTTTACCGCCTGTGAATCATTATTAATGACTTGCCTTTCCAATGTATACTGATTCATATTTGTGAAATATGCTAAAAAATTGAGAATAAAAAATCTTCCGATTTCATCACATGCAATTTTTGACACCCTAAAATTAACCAGGGTGATAAAATCGGGATATTACTATACTACCGGTCGGAAACTATTACACGAATTCCTCCGGGAGTTCCTCCAGAAATTCTTCTGAATGTTCCTCAAAGAAATTCCTCCAGAAGTTCCTAAAAGTTATTTCTCCGGAATTTCCTCAAAGGAATTCCTCCGGATATTCCTCATAGGACTTCCTCCGGAAGTTCCTCAAAGGAATTCCAGAAGTTTTTTGAAGGAATTTTTCCGAAAGTTCCTCAGAGAAAATCCTCTTAAAGTCGCTCAAAGTATTTCCTCCGGAAGTTGCTCCTGAAATTACTCCGGAAGTTCCTCCAGGAATTCCTCCGGAAGTTCCTCCAGGAATTCCTCCGGAAGTTCCTCCAGGAATTCCTCCGGAAGTTCCTCCTGAACTTCGTTCCTCCTCCGGAAGCTCCTGCAGGAATTCCTCCGGAAGTTCCTCCAGGAATTCCTCCGGAAGTTCCTCCAGGAATTCCTCCGGAAGTTCCTCCAGCAATTCCTCCGGAAGTTCCTCCAGGAATTCCTCCGGAAGCTCCTCCAGGAATTCCTCCGGAAGTTCCTCCAGGAATTCCTCCGGAAGTTCCTCCAGGAATTCCTCCGGAAGTTCCTCCAGGAATTCCTCCGGAAGTTCCTCCAGGAATTCCTCCGGAAGTTCCTCCAGGAATTCCTCCGGAAGTTCCTCCAGGAATTCCTCCAGAAGTTCCTCCAGGAATTTCTCCGGAAGTTCCTCCAGGAATTCCTCCGGAAGTTCCTCCAGGAATTCCTCCGGAAGTTCCTCCAGGAATTCCTCCGGAAGTTCCTCCAGGAATTCCTCCGGAAGTTCCTCCAGGAATTCCTCCGGAAGTTCCTCCAGGAATTCCTCCGGAAGTTCCTCCAGGAATTCCTCCGGAGGTTCCTCCAGGAATTCCTCCGGAAGTTCCTCCAGGAATTCCTCCGGAAGTTCCTCCAGGAATTCCTCCGGAAGTTCCTCCAGGAATTCCTCCGGAAGTTACTCCAGGAATTACTCCGGAAGTTGCTCCAGTAATTCCTCCGGAAGTTCCTTCAGGAATTCCTCAGGAAGTTCCTCCAGGAATTCCTCAGGAAGTTCCTCCAGGAATTCCTCCGGAAGTTCCTCCAGGAATTTATAGCACGCCTTAGCGACTATGGGGTCTCTCGACCTTGAATCCGTTAACGAGCGGCTTAAGCGCCACATCAACATTGAGGGTCGCTCGTCTGTTTTTGTGCCCGGCAAGAATCCAAACCTCAGGGCAGGTTTCTTGATATAATTCAGTGGATGATAAACGCATTAGCAACCCCGAACGGTTATGTAGTATTTCCGTTCTTTTTCGGCGAGATGACCGTCCCACGCGTAAATTTACGATGGCTAGAGATCGTCGTTCGGTTAGTCACTGTAGCTCAAATTATCATCATTGGCAGAACCAACCTTCACAATTCTACCTTCTCGCTTCAAGAACGGAAAAGGAGGGGCTGAGTTTCCCTAGCAGTCCAACTAGGAGTAAAAATCACAAAATACGAGAAAAAAACACTAACCGTACGACATCAAAAACCTTTAGTACCTAGACATTACAAACTCGTTGCATTTGAATTGAAAAGCCCTTTAATTTTTGTAGGGCAAAACGGCAACGATTAACAAGTGTGCTTTTATTTGAATTCACAAAACTTATCCTAGGATCATTTCACTTCCTCTTTTCTTTTCCTTTGTCTCTACCTTATCTGGTCTGTCTACTTCATGTGTGCGGTTTTTTTTTTTAATTTTAGCTAGCTTTTATGTAATCGGAGACGAGCTAGCCTAGGGCTGAAAGTCTCCCCAATAAAGACAAAAATTAAGCTTTTATGTGTGTGTGTCAATTCATTTACGCATGCGCATTTCTAATCACGGTACCGGTACCGTGGATAGATTCTGATGCTCTGCTTTACCAACCTTTAACATATATGCATTGAGTGAACTTGTCAGGTGTCGAATTGGTATCTATATTGAATAATTTATACAAAAAGATCTAATGAACATTGAATCATAACGTGAATACAAGATTTACATAAGAACCAAAACAAGAAGTTCCTCCAGGAACTCCTCCGGAAGTTCCTCCAGGAACTCCTCCAGAAGTTCCTCCAGGAATTCCTCCGACAGTTCTCCAGGAATTCCTTCGGAAGTTCCTCTAGGAATTCCTCCGGAAGTTTCTCCAGGAATTCCTCCAGATGTTCCTACAGGTATTCCTCCGGAAGTTCCTCCAGGAATTCCTCCGGAAGTTCATCAAGCAATTCCTCAGGAAGTTCATCCAGTAATTCCTTCGGAAGTTCCTCCAGCAATTCTTCCGAAAGTTCCTTCAGTAACTTCTCCGGAAGTTGCCCCAGGAATTCTTCCGAAAATTCATCCAGGAAATATTCTGGAAATTACTTCAGGGAACCCTCCGTAAGTTACTCTAGGAAATCCTTCGGAAGTTCCTTGAGGAAATCCTCTTGAAGTACCTCCAGCAATTTCTCCGCAAGTTATAATATGTTATGGCTAATGAAGGGATTGGAACCTGTTGATCGAAAATTGATAAAAATTAACTATGTCGAATCCTTGGCCGTACGGAAAGATGCGCGACTACAAAGCAATACCATGCTGAGGGTGGTTGGGTTCGATTCCCGGTGCCGGTCTAGGCAATTTTATATCTGTTTATCGCTAAAATCGTTTAAATAGTATAAAACACGGAAAATGAAACTAAAAAGGAATGCCATTAGGGTTTATATGAGAATTATGGGCTCTCTACGAATAGTGGGCACTTCAACAGGAATGATGAACCACAGTTTTCAACCATGTACATGTACCCCTAGAGGTACCTTTGCTGGCCCTAGTGTGTACCTCGGGCAACAAAGCGTAATGGCGGATGAATTACAATTCCAATCCAAACTTATTGATAAAGTTTTGATAATCGTGTATTTTTTTATTTTATTACTTACATAATATGCATGGCAATCAGTAAATAAAAACCAATATTAATCCACCTAGCGGTGACGATGTCTTTCACGATTCAATTCCTTGGTTTTGCCTTCATGTGATATACATCATAAATCCAACCAACCAACAACCAACCATTCGTATTTGGTTCAACACACCATTTTCTTCATAACTTTTGAACGCAATGGCCGATCGCGATTATATTTAATAGTGATCAACTAGGATCGGTAAAGAATTACTATATGAAAAAGTGGCTAATGTTTTTCGGTTTTCGTGTGCACACACACATACACACGGCCAAACAGACATTTGTTCAGCTCGACGAGCTGAGTCGATTGGTATATAACATCATGGGTCCCCGAGACTTCTATAAATAGTTCGTTTTTGGAGTGAAATACAACTTCGGTACAACTTTGTTGTACGAGAAAGACAAAACCTAATGAATCCTCTCCCCCATAACCAGCACAGTTGACAAAAAATCAAAAGAACAAAATATCTAATGAACAAATTTCAAAACAGTTCAATGCAATCTTCCTATTCGAAACAAAATGTTGAAATACATGTTAGGAATATGCTTCAAAACTAAGTCTAAAAGTACGGAAGCCTTCTCTTGAGAAGCATGAAGTTTTTTTTTTCGAAAAGCTCAGTTGCTCCGTTGCAAGAGAATTGGAAGCATCCTTCTACGCTTCTAGCAAGCCTCCTTCCAAGCATTTCCGAAACCTCCTTTCAAGAGGCTCGTAAGCCTCTTTTCAAAAGGCTCGGCAACCTTCTTCCAAGAGGTTAGGAGGATTCCTTTCAAGAAGATCTGAGGACTTCTGTCAAGAGGATCGGATGCCTCCTTTTAAGATGCTCAGAAGCCTCCTTTCAAGTGGCCTGGAAGCCTCGGTAGGCTCGGTAGGATTTTCCAAGAGTCTCGGAAGACTCCTTTCAAAAGGCTCGAAAGACTCCTTTCAATAGGTTCGGAAGACTGCTTTCAAGAGGCTCGGGAGTAATAAGCCTCCCTTCTAAGGGCTCGAATGGTTTCTTCAAAGAAACTCGGAAGGCCCCTTCAAGATGCTCAGAAGCCTCCTTTTAAGTGACTCGAAAGCTGCATTTCAAGAGGCTCGGAAAACTCATTTCAGAAGACTCAGTATTCTCCTTTCAAGAGGCTCGTAAGCCTACTTTCAAGATGCTTAAAAGCTTCCTACAAGGGACGTGGAATTTTTCTTCCAAGAGGATTGGAAGCGTATTTTCAAGAGGCTTAGAAGCCGTTTTTTAAATGGCTCGAAAGCCGCCTTTCAAGAGGCTCGGAATCCTTTTTTTTGTGTCTTTATTAGGGAGACTTTCAGGCCGAGGCTGGCTCGTCTCCAATAGCTCGGAATCCTCTCTTCAAGATGCTCGGAAGCCTCCTTTCAAGGGGCGTGGGAGACTGCTGTCGAGTTTCAGAGTTGGCGCGCCTCAAATGATCTTCCGTCCTCTACTTGGCCACACTGTCGCTTGCAGTGCGAGGCGCCAAAGTGCACGTTGTGCTGATGGATCAATAGTTGTCGGGTGTAGGTAACCCTGCAGTCACACTACCTAGATTATGTACACTTTGCTCCGGTGCCTGAATGCAGATTTCCGTTACCCTTTTTCAAAACAATAAAATGGCTCATGCGTTGCATTCATCATTTTCTGTAATGTCGCCAAGTATTGTGCACAGGACTTTACTCTTAATAATACCGAGCACAAGAAAGTATACCTTTAACAATATCCATGCTTCAATTGTCGTATAAAGTGACTGGTAACATCAATACTTTATGTAGAGCAAATTTTATTTTTATTTTTAAGCAGTGGATTCTTCTTCTTACGAAAATCATAGAACGAACAATTCACAATCGCAGTTAACAGAATTTCAAAATATGAGCTCTACTTCAGCGAAACTTTTGTCCAATATCTTTCATGATATCATGACCCCTGTTTTGCTGTACGTACAAGTCCTCTCTATTCAGTTCGGTACTTGGCGGTACTTTATCTATACTTCACAAATTGTCTTCAACCTGATCGATCAATTTTGATTGTACGCATTTCGCCTGAAAAGTTACCCACTGCTCCACTGGGTGTTGTGTAAAAAATGTCCTGTCCGTTGTCTCGTGATAGATGTTAAGTTTTTTGATGTAAGTTAAGTAAGAAACTAATGTGGCTAATTAGTCACATTATCATTTGATTGCCATTGTCTAGTTTGTTCCATTCAAAGTTGATATTATAATCATTGTTAATATCGCAAAAACGTATATTATGATGCGCGTGCATCATTTAAAGACATTCCACAAACTTTCTAGTTCATGTTGTAAGTATATAATTTCAATCACGAAAATAAAACAAAATGGAAATTTTATATGAAATTTTTTCCCATTTTCGGCCACATTCCCATTTTGGCAACATAAAAATCCGGTCGTGTTGCCAAAAACGGGAAGGGACTGTAATGCTATGGGTCTCCGAGCCTGCTAAAAGAACGCTGCACCCAACCGGCGGATGTTAGATTTTCTAACAATTCTGTATAAGATGTTACCGTTCAAGTTAACAATCTGACAAAACGAATTTGACACACATATACTATGCTACTATCACTTATCTACTACTTATTCACTAACTATCTACTTAAAACTCCAGAAAGATTATAGACCAATGCAAGATCTTGACTTAACCTCAATTATTTGACAGTTCACAGAGCTTGTTTACAAGGTGTTAGAATTAAAATCGATCAGCTGGAAACAAAAATCCGTAATTTCGTTCAAAATCATTTTGATCCGAATATTCTAGTGATATGCTTTGATTCCTACAATAAATCAACCACAGCAGACATTAATATTCTTAATTAATCGCAAAACAGTTTTTCCGGAAGCTGCTCCAGAGACTAAGTCCATGAAAACAAGCTCTGTGAACTGTCAACCTACGTCATCATGCACTGGTCAATTGTGTGACATGGAGGGGAAAAAACGAGTTGAGCGGACGAGGAGATGGGGTATGGGGAGGATTGGAGATGAAAAAAAAACGATCGACGGGAGAGTAATGAAGGAGCTCTGGAATAGAGAAGACCGAATACGGTTTCGGAAGAAAAATCAAATTGACAGAATTTCAAGCAAGCAATCATAATCGGGCCACAGTTTAATGTGCCGGGAAAAAGTTGAAAAAGTCGTCTACTATTTAATCGTGAATTCGTATGGCTCGTTGGCAGAATTCTTTGGGAGCCTTCTAAAGCTGCCGGGTAAACACGTGGCGTCCGTAGGCCTATTGTTCAACGCCTCTCCGCCGATATCCAACGTGAAGGTGCAGTTTGGAAGTGACCGGTTTTCACGGGTGCATTCGGTAGAAAGCTCGGAGATATGTTCCTGGACATGTACACTGGAATTGTTTAATGGCAAGGTGCTCCGACGACTAGTTACTGCCACTAAAGCCAGTGTCATCACTGTGGCTGGGCTTGAAATCACTGTCCAAAAGACCTATGATCATTCCGTCAAGTCGCCCGAGGATCGTACCAACGTGGTGCCCATTGTTTCGAGATGCATCAAATACCCCCCCCCCCCAGGGAGGTCAACCACCTACGTAGGACACAAGCGAATGCAAGCCCCCCCTCTGTCCTCTGAGCAGATCGAAGAACGACCCTGAAATAAAATCTGAAGTGAGCTGGTTTTGGACGTGTGGACGTCCGCTGCCCAGAGGTACGGACGTCACTGGCAGTTACAAAGACTCAACCAAAACCTGTATAAGAACTGGGCATATGCGAAAATGTTAAATTCTTATACAAGTATTGTATAAGAATCTAACAATTTTTTGAGCTTTTCTAACAATATTTGTATGATAGCTTACATTTTTTGTATAAGAATTTAACAATTTCGCATATAACCAGTTCTTATACAGGTTTTGGTAAATTCTTATACAGAATTGTTAGAAAATCTAACAACCGTCGGTTGGGTGTGCTAATTGAAAAGCAAGCCAAGTTCCAGTTGGAATGCAGAGCCACTAAAGAACAGAAGAAGAAGAAGAAGAAGTGAAAAACGGTTATCATTCTCTCGGTTTCTTACAAGTTATGACTGTTTAACTTACCATAATTCCTTACAACAAAGGGAAGCGCATAACTCAGCTCACACCGTCAAAAGAATGGGGAGAGTGAAATTAGGCGCAGTTGTTGCTAATTGGAATTAGGGCACTCAATCATAATACATATTTAACAGCGTATGCTATTTCAATGAAGCATTACCACTCTCCAAAGTTCTTACTTTCGTCCACATATTCAAAACCGTAAATTGTATGCATCCAATAGCAATTGATATTGAGAAACGCAACATAATGTACAAAAAGCGCAGCGTGACATATGTATCAATTAACGCCACCCGCGGAAGAATAAAATAAGGAGGATAATTTATAATAATTTCATCGTACGTAAATAATGATCATGACCGTGACGGAACCCGAAAAACGTGGTCAATTACACCTAACTACCCGCAAACAGCGTTTCGGACATACGCTCACAAGTGCGGTAAAATAAATTTGCGGTGGGCAGAACACTTGTGATAATGTTGACAACTGGAATGATGATTCGTTGCAGTTTCGGTACGTGAGCTACACAGTTTTTTTGTTGACTCCATTATGCACATACCCACAATTGCAATGTAATCCGTGTGATGGTTCGTTGAGTTCTGTGCGCCATACTTTTAAAATTGAATGATAATTTAAAATTCGAATGCATATCTGGTGTTATTACAATGCACATAAACTCAAGGGTCTCGTGCAAAACCGAAGACATAAATCACGAAATAAGCGACGATTGTGTCCTGTCGCATCCGTTATTTATTTATTTTTTTAAATATGAGTATGGACGCGGGAATAAAACTACGTTCATGAGATAATAAAGAGCCGATTGCTCAGCCGTACATCACGCGTCTAATTGAAGGGCGGGTTCGCTGGGTGCGTAACAATTGAAGGTATGCGATGTGGAAACCCAATTTGTAAAATTTAGGTAACAAGTTTTTTAAAAGTCTAATGATGGTGTGTTTAGTTTTTTGCTCATTCAAAGCCATTTCTACGAGATATCTAAATGCGATTATTTTTTTAGTAGTTTTTCTAATCTTCAAAAAACATTCAGTTCTTTACCAAAATTATAATTCAGCACTTCCAATTATTTGAGCAGAGTCGATGTAGACAGAATGGTATGTATTAAACAATTTCTTTTTTCCCCACACTATGATGATATCGATTTCCACGAGAAAGTTTATTCGCGAACCACCGAAATCCGAAATACCAGAACATCATCACAACATAAATTGCTAAATGCATATTAGCATATCTATCGACCAACAAATGAAAGATTCATACCTAGTGAGTGCCCACGCGTTGAGAATATGGAAATACGAAAGCACCATTCGTAATTAAACCAAGAGATGATAAACTTACTAAACTCAATTCAGCAGTGAATAGTAAATAGAGTAGTTCTACGCCGAAGATTGATTTGATGAACAAAAACCGATGTGTGTCGGGTCGGTAGATGATTCTTACAATTGATTCTCAACAAAAACGCTTTCTTGCTTAACATTTCAGACTAGCAAGTTTTATATACAAGTATTGAGGAAATAGTAGAATTGGAAAAAAGACCGTGCTGATATCATTGCTATATCTAAAATAAAAATTGAGGTCATATCCAGTTCGAATAGATTTTGGAGTTTGGAAACAAATTCACAATTAGGTCCAACGATTTTTCATTGTTATTCAAACTGTTATGAAATGAGCAAACCTTCAGAGTTGAATGAATAGATAAAACGTAGTCGATGTGACTGATAATGGCTTTCAATCTTTGTTTAAAAGTTATACACATATCCTTAATATTGATGTGACCACCGACAGACTGTGCCGCTTGGACAGTGAATTTTATTTTTTATAACAGGCCAATGTGGCCGCAGCCGCTCGGCGAGTGTTTATTAAATTCTCCTGCGTAATCATTTTCCGAATCCGAATCGATTTCATAATGCTTTCACTGATAGGATTATTTATATTTTTATTGGATTTTGTTTGCTATGTACGAGATTCGCACAATCAATACGACTGGCAGCAGTTCACTCACGAACTGAAAAAAACGATTGAATTAATTGCCGTATCAGCGCAGTACCTGCACCCCACTTACTTCTAACAGCCTGTCGTCCATCGCTAATATTTGTTGATTTTCAGGGATAGATTTGCACGCAGAGCCACGCGACAGAAATTTGTACGACCGGAAATTATTTCCCAGTGTTATAAACTACAAAGGCGTGAAATCGAAACTGTGCATCGACATAAGTTTACCACGTAGAAAAATCTATAAATCAGGACAGTTCCGCTCCAGTATAGAATCAACAGCTTGGATTTGGTTGAACAGAACAGAATTTTAACATTGTTGGACGATCAAAATTGAATTTCATTGAAATAGGGAGGAGAGGATAATCACATTGATGAAGTTTATTTACAGTTTTAGAGGCCGAACTAACAACATTTTTTAGTAGTCGATCCACTTTCGCGGTCATCGTTCTATGTCGTTTTATGTAAAAAAAATAATACTCTAAGTGCTCATTACTCTTCCACTTTGTACAATTGCGAACATTATAGAATCGAAAAGATTTACAAAAACCTATGTAATGACATTTAGTGTCGTTGTCGATCTGCAGCAGCCCACGAGTTCACGATTTCATTGACCACTTGAATCCCATCGCATCATCTTACATTTACAGTCCGTATCCAGGATCAGAGGCAGATTAGGATAAATAACTTCTTCACACATACAAAGGTTAGAAAGCAGAACTCTTTATGACTTCTGATTTCCCTTCACCAGTTTTCCTAACACCCCGTCCCCGGATTAACCAGAGGTCTGTTCAGATTCCGATAGCTGATTCATAATCGCGTTATTTGCAGGCTTTATACTGTTTGGACTTATTCTTACATCCCTGCTGGAAGCCGATTATCGGCGTAAGTATGGAATTCAGTGAAATAACCCGCGTGTCAATAAATGGTCTCGATTATTATAAGGAACTCCGATCAACCAACAACGGTGGCAAATAGCATTCGCCAAAATGGGCTGCCCACACGAGATAGACAAGTTCACATAAATAATAAATGTATTGCAATGGTGATGTTCAGCAGAATTTAACAACGCATTTGGGAGGGTGATGTGTGCTCCCCTATTTCTTATTCACGGAAATGTGTTCGATTGCGTTCGCTCGTTTTCGCGAGCTTTCATTCTCATGTGTGTCCGTCTGGTTTTTCGGATTCCACTCCGAGAGAAGGTCATTATCATTTAGGGTTATTGAGTTTAGTTACACGAATGATGGCAATGGCCATAATCATGCCGTCTGGGCAGCGAGCCGCCTATATAATCGAGACCATTGAGACTGGTTCTGAGATTTTGTATCCACAACATAAAAAACGACACATTATATACCAATCATTAGGAAGCTTAATTATGCGTGAGAACGTCAAATATTCGAGTCCTATCGGCGTCAGTTGTTTGTGACGGGAAGGATTTAATTCTCATGGCAATGAATTCCGCAGCGTTCTGAATAGTGAGAAAACCCATCGAAACATAATTACATTTATATTTATGAGTGTCTGAATGAAAAAAACCCAAAATTATAAATTAATTATGATTTTGTGTTTCATTTCGAATATAACACGCAAATGGAGAGAGAGAAATGATCTTGGCTTTTATATTGTGCCTTGCAACACAATGACAACTTTCGTGATCATTTTCCAAGGCTCTCATAGATGTGAAAAATATATTCGCAGTACGAATAGTACGTGCTATCCAAGCATTCAGCGCCATAATGCACCACGTGGCGATTAAATTTTCAAAACTATCAAAGTAGCTTTTTATTTAGCGATATGTTTTTCTTAGGCGATTAAAAATAAGCGGAGGAATAGATCTTGGACACGAAACATAACGATGAATCAGTAGGCCATGTCACGGAATACGGACAACAAGGTAGGCTCGTAAGAAAAATGACACTTCAATAGTGACGCATATTTTATCGCCACATGCCTTTTTTTTTTGAGCAAGGGTAAACGGAAATCTGCATCCAGACACCTGAGTAGGTTAACTCAGGGAGTGTGGGGATGGGTATGTTACCCGACCCAATAAAACCAAAACCCTTTCGCCAGTCCGTACCCCCGGCCCGCAATTAAGCAATACATCAGGGGGGGACTATTGAGAACGCTCACGCCTATGCTAACGCACTTGACGTTAATACACATCGACTTCAAGGGTGGTAACCTCACACCCGTCGATCGCAAGCTATGATAGTAACCTAGCGGTTCGTATCATAATCGCACGTTGGAGACGAGCACCCCGACAACAATCACCGCGCATAAACCGCAATGACCTCTATATCTACATACGGAGGTCGTCCCCGCAGCCCAACCGCGACATGTTGGTTGTCGGGGTGAGCAAAGTGTTCACTGCATCACAGGTGCCCTTACTGTATTCGTTGGTTTTGTTCAAGACGCCACCACCGCTGCAGTTTCGACATAATCTGTTGAGATGCTGTGTTCACCGCATTCCATATAACTTCCTCCCGGCACATCCTCTCGACGAGGTTGTCCGGGGTTGTATCCATACCGCTAACAAGCAGCATGGCATTGCGTTCTACCTCGAATCGCGGGCATGCGAACATCACATGCTCTACCGACTCTACCTCACCTACACATTCTGGACATTCAGAATCTGCGAAGCCAAACCTGTGTAGGAATTTTTTAAAGCAACCATGTTCAGACAACACCTGTGTTAGGTGGAAGTTGACCTGACCATGTTTTCTATCGACCCAGTTGGACACATCCCTTTCGTTGTAGCACTCCACATCTTCCTCTAGGAGTATGTCTATCGGCATCATCCCAGCTATAACGCACACCGCCTCATATGATATGGTGCTATATGCGCTCGCGACACGTAGGCACATCATCCGGTGTACTCTGATCAGTTTCTTTACATTGTACTCGGCCTTTAGTGCTACGGACCATGCCGGTACGCCATAGCGGATGATAGACAATGCTACGCCCGCTATCAACTTACGCACTTGACTATACACCGCCGATCTGTTGGACATCATTCGTGATGAAGATTTTATCGCCAATGAAGACCGCTGACATGCATAATCGACGTGGCTCGTAAAATTGAGCTTATCGTCGATCATCACGCCCAGATGCTTAAGAGACCTCACGGAGTTAACTGTGCAGGTCCCTACTCTTATCCTCGCTTGCTGCAACCCATGACGGTTATGCACCACCACGACTTCCGTCTTGTGGTGTGCAAGGGACAACCGCCTCGAGTTGAGCCATTCCTCCACTCTGCCAATCGCGTATGAAGCCTTCAGTTCGACTTCGTCGAGAGTGTATCCTGTTACCTCTAGCATTACGTCATCCGCGAAGCCTTCTATTTTAACACCGGCCGGGAGACTTAAGCGTAATACTCCGTCGTACATAATATTCCACAGAACCGGTCCGAGGATCGACCCCAGTGGAACAGCCGCAGACACTACGATCGACTTTTGACCAGCATCCGTGTCGTATATCAGCACCCTATTCTGAAAATAACTTTTCAGTATCCTGCACAGGTAATCCGGAACTCTCAATCGGTGCAGGGAGTCAGCAATAGCTACCCAGTTAGCATTGTTAAACGCATTTTTTACATCAAGTGTAATCAATGCACAGTACCTAATACCTCGCCTGTTCAAACCTCTCGCTATCTTGGCCGTATCCGTTACCGATCGAATTGCTTCGACGGTGGAACGACCTTTACGGAAGCCATACTGGTTGTTTGATAGCCCACCAGTACGCTCGGTATAGGTCGACAATTTGTTCAGAATAACCCTCTCAAACAGCTTACCAGCTCCGTCGAGGAGGCAAATCGGTCTGTATGCCGAAGGTTCTCCCGGGGATTTCCCAGGCTTGGGCAATAGCACCAATTTCTGTCGTTTCCAACGATCTGGAAAGTTTCCTTCATCCAGACAACGTTGGAGGCAGCTCCTGAACATATCTGGAGCGGCAAGAATCGCGTGTTTAAGGGCCAAGTTCGGAATACCATCCGGACCCGGCGCCTTATTGAGCTTAAAATCTCTTGCGGTTTCGATAAGCTCTTCGATAGTCACTAACGGGACCACGTCAACCGACCCATACGGTGTATCAGGCCAGTCTGGTGAATCACGCTTCGGGAACAGCCCTTCAACGATCCTAGCTAACATATCCGGAGATCTCTCAGGAGGTGTGCTATTTATTTTAGCCATCACTATCTTGTAAGCATCCCCCCATGGAGTGTTGTTTGCCATACTGCAAAGCCTTTCAAAGCATGCTCTTTTACTACACTTTATTTCGTAGCTTAGAGCTCTGCTTGCTCTCTGGAATGTCCGGCGTCTATCAAGTCGATCAACCTCGTTTCTTGCTCGTCGTAGTCTTCTTTTGGTTTTAAGGCAAGATCTACGAAGTTCAGCTATAGCATCAGTCCACCAGTACACTGGTTTGCGGTTCCCATATGGCTTACACTTCCTTGGCATAGCCATGTCGCAAGCTCGTGTCAAGACATCGGTCAACTCGTCACCATTAAGGTTCAAGGTCCGATCTTCCCACTGTAGTGATTCAATCAGCAGTTCTCGATCGAACTGTGAGGTGCGCCATCTTTGGTCAACACCTCTGACCTTTCTCGTAGCTCTAGATCCAGTGGGGGTATAGCTAACAATAAAACGAAGTTCCTGATGGTCACTAGCTGTATACCCGTCATGTACTCTCCAATCCGGATTCAACGTCCATCCCGCGCTGCAGAAGGTCACGTCGATGCATGATTCACCGTTCGGTCCTCTGAATGTTGACACTTGGCCTTCATTCAGCAGGACTACATTAAGTCCCGCTAGAGACTCTAGCAGAATATGACCTTTAGCGTTGGTGAACCGGGATCCCCAGTCCACCGCCCACGCGTCGAAGTCCCCTGCTACTACTAACGGTTTTAGACCAGTTAGTTTGACCGCAAGAGTGTCCACTACGCTAGTATACTGCCCTATACTCCATCTAGGAGGATAGTAACAGCTACAAAAGTAAACTCCGTTTACCTTTGCTATAACGAAACCCTCATCGTTAGGAGATGATATTATCTCCTGAATGGGGAACCGCCCGCAAGTCCAGATTGCCACCGATCCGGACTTGTCAGCAACCCAACTGCCGTTTCCAGCAGGGATGCGATATGGGTCGGACAGCAAGGCAACATCAGCTTTACACTCAGTAACCGACTGTTGTAGCAGCGCTTGCGCTGCCTCGCAGTGGTTTAAGTTAAGCTATGTTACTTGCATGTCTGGACCCTTCATGGCCTTCAAGACATCGGCATAGCTTTTATCATCAGACTTGACAATGATCGCTTCGCCTCTGTCTTTCCGCTTATCGTTGCCATTGGAAGGCACACCCTTTGCAACATGTTAGAGTACAAAAGTAAGCATGCTGAGATTGTAGATATTGTAGAGCCTTGGTTTAGCTTGTGCGAAGATAGTAATAACTATAGATAGTAGCAGAGTGTTAAATAATCGATTTTTTTTAGTGAAGGCAATTTTTCTTCATTTGTCAGTTCACTTCCGACACATTCATAGTCGGCTCTGGACAGTCAATTTTCAGTTGAATATTAGTCATTGAATATTTATGCACATTTTACAAATTGATAGATTATCTGAAATCTGAACACGTTTCAAATGAGTAACGTGATTTATCACACAGGACTGAATCCGATTTTTATCCGCGAGGCACTTTCAGCGGTAACCATCAACATAAACAATGCTAATAGACTAACGCAAAATGAGCTCCCCCAAGAAATTATGACGTTTGAGCGGGTCGCATAATGAACGCAAAATGAACTTTTGACCGAGAAGACGACCCGCTCAAATGTCAAAATCCATCGGGTGAGTGAATTCGATGAACCCCTGCATAAGTCTATTATGTTTTTTTCTGCACATAGTAAACACATTCAGTGACAGTCGAATGAACGAGTTCGTGGAGTAGTCGTCTAACTATGTAATTCTATGTTTTGAATATTCATGCGATGTTTGTCAAAATTCGGACCGAAGTTGCTTCATGAAGATGAATATTTTAAGCTCTGGATAGTAGAATCTATAGATGAGCGAAAGCATGGTTGGGTACGTTTTTTTTAACCGTGTAACAGGCGCATATGACGTCACACCCCTTAATATTTCCATTGACGTCGTGACGTTATGCTCGTTTGGAGATACATTTGACAGTTCGTTTGGAGGTAGGTTATTCTGTGCATAGATTTAAACCGAATCTATGAAAAAGCGACGAATGATATAAAGTCACAAAGATAAAAAGCCGAAAGGATAACATGTTGAACAGACAAAACGTCGAAAGGGACAAAAGGCCGAAAGGCACATAAAGACGAAAGGGACAAAAGGTCGTATAGGAAAAAGTGAGGGAAGAAGGGAAAAAGGAGAAAGGAAAAGGAAGAATAGAGAAGGGAAAAGGAAAAAGGAAAGGTAGAAAGAAGGAAGATTGTAGAATGAAGAAATATTGAAGAAGGGAGAAGGAAGAAAAAAGAGAAAGAGGAAGAAATAAAGAATAAGGAAGAAAAGAGAATGGAGGAGAGATAATGGAGAAGGGAGAATAAACAAGAAAGAAGGAGGAAAAATATAAAACGAACAAGGAAGGAAGAAGGAAGTTATTTTTAATTTATTTTTTTCGCTTTCAGCCTTTTGTCTTGATTGACCTTTTGTCTCTTTCGACGTTTTGTCTTTTATACCTTCTTTCCTCTCGACGTTTGTCTTTTTCGACCTTTTGTGCCTTAGACCTTCTGTCTCTTCGACTATTTGTATTTCGGCTTAACCCATTTAAAACATGTGCATGATGTTGTTGACTTATTGAAACTATATTGAAACAGTTTAATATCTAATGCAAAACTTTACAAGTTTAAAAATAGTATTCCAGAATAAATTCATTTTTCATTGAATCAGCAGTCTGGTGGCTCTAAAACAATCAGAAACAAACTGCTTTGGCCATTTAAAGAAATTTGATGCCCATATTGTTGAAAAATGTTTATGACCATTCTTGGCCCCACTGGGAACCTGTTCCGAAATGGCCACTCAAATTTTCACACATCTGTTGGAACCAAGATAATAAACAAAAGTCTGCTGTAGATGTTTCAAGAATTTTGACATCCATTTTGTTGGGGATCCAATGAGAAATGTTTTTGGCCAACCAACCCCCCCCCCTCCTTCCCCACCCGGGAAACTTGTTCCAAAATGGCCCCCCCGGAGTCAACTTGTCAAGAACACACCCTGGAAATAATTTCAAGAAGTTTGATACCCATATTGTTGATGTTCCCTTGAAAATTTTTCATGGCCATCTATGACACCTCGAGGAACCTGTTCTGGAATGCCCAATTTAAGATCTGATCGTCTGATGGACCCAAATCAATAAAAATCAACTTGCTGATGAAATATCAAGAAGTTTGATACCCATATTGCTGATTACCTATCGAAATCCACGATCAGTATCATTTATGCAGGGCATGTCCCTAGAAATCCGGATTTCCTGGTGATCTGAGAGACCGGACCGGTACAATCCTAAAACAGCACAATAAAGGATAAAATTCTGAATCGAATAAGCTCAAAACGGTTGAAAACGGTTAACAATTGCCAAAGATATAAGCATTTTAGTTTCGTGGGTACCCGGGTACCCTGCCGGCCATTTAAAGGGTAAAAAAATGTCTGAATCCCTCCCTCCACCCCTCCTTGATCAAAATTTCAGTTAACCCGTACAATCGATTTTGGCCGTCATTATTGTGGATATTACAGAGTTTCAACCACCTACTATGAAAACTCATTTAGATATCGCGAATTGAATTCCAAAAAGGTACCCGGGTACCCAGCCGGCCACACAAGGGTTAAACTAGAACAAATTTTATTGAAAATCATGTGTAAACTTTTGAATTAATATACGTTGACTCACTACTGCCATCTACTCTACTGATTGCGGAAGTACATACGGACGCAACTTATAAGCAATTGTCGAACGCAGCCAATACGTTTGACAGTCGCATTTGGGCTGCGTTTCACACAACAATTTGGTTTTACAGTATGACGTCACACGTATGGAGCCACGGCTGCGTCCTGGTAAATTTCTTCCATATTTGACAGGTATCGGTGGTTTGTATATAAACAAAGGTTCATCCGCTTGCTGCGGGAGATAGGATGAACCTCATGAACCTACCACCGATAAATGTCAAATTGAGTTCATTCGATTGAGTTTTTGAGGTTGTGTTCATTTGATGTAAAACCTTATGATCGTCGCGCCATCTCCAAACGATTACCAATGGCGGTTATATTGTTCAGTAACGGTTGCTGCTGTTTGCACAAGAATCTATTTGGTTAATGTATCGATCGACTCAAAAACTATCCATCAATTTGCCAATTTATTTCATATTTTTGATTATTTAAATTCAATTTTTGAGAAACCCAGTATTTCAGTAAAATTTTCAGAAGCATCCAATCAGGTTCGTGCATTTCCAACACTGATTTACAGCCTTCTTGGCCCTCCACTTCTGTTTCTCTGAGCATAAAAGGACACGTGTCTCGGACGTTCGCGTTTTTAGAGTTTGATAATGCGACACGAACGATTCTGTTTTCGCTCGCGCCTATATCGAAATATTTTTTGCAAGTGTTTTTGATTTTTGTTCGCTCCCTCTCCCGAAGACTGTTGTGGAGCTCCTTCTGGTCCACAAGTATGAGTACTACTCGCATGACCTTCCCGATGCGAAGCCGCTCAAGGCGTTGCTGCATGGACTACACGACATGGATGAGAATTAGCTCATTGCTGATTTGAAAATCATCCACAAGGCCTGTCGCCATTCAAAAAAAAATCCTCATCACGACAAGACGAGAATGTATCAGAACCAGCTGTACCCACCACGAGCTTTGAAGGACCTGAAGCTCATTTTGCGCTGTAAAGTACACTCGTTGACTGGGAGCGCTACAGGCCTGTACATTGCGGCAGTGTACAAACTGCTGCAACTTTGGGAATGGAATCCGGAATTGCGACATGACCCCGCGCTGCAATAAATGTGGCGACCCCTGCAATAAATGAGACGATAAGATGGAAGTCGATTATCCCAAATGCGCCCACTGTGTCGATAAACATCTTGGAAATAAGAAAGTAGGTGCCGCACAAACGACTGGCAGTGACGGCCGCGGCGGTTCAAACTCCAGCTCCACCTGCTCCAATTAACGCACTATGGTCCTGGATACAGATTTATGCGGAAAGATGCATTTTACGCCAAAACTATATTTTTTTAGAAAAAGTGTTGTCCTACAAAATTGTTCGGAATAGTGAGACCATCATTATGGTACTATCAAAAATTTTATTTCACGCAATACTGATATGTAATGTTCTACAAAGTTGTAGCGCAGGTACAATGGTGCAAAAAAGCTTTTTCTGTAGCTCTTTAATGTGCTGATTTAGAGCAATTTTACCTATTTGGAAAATATTTATTTATTTTTTATCGTCGATTTCGGAAAAGTCATCTTCGGGTGACTTTTAAAGTTCAAAGGAATTTGATTTTATTTTATTATTTGATCAAACCCAACGGACCAACACTGGTCTTATTGAATATCTCATAACATTTGATGTATAAATATGCTCAATATCTTTTTCCGATCAAAAGCTATAACCGTTTTTCTGTCAAAATTGCTTGTTTTTCAAAAATCGATATCTCCAATTACGGCAAACCAAAAAATTGTTTACACGGCATTTGGGAGAGCGATGCATATTCTTTAGTTTGTCAAAAAATTGAAGATATTTAATTTTGTATCTCAAGTTTTACCAATTTTACTAATGTCATATTTTTTTCATGAAAATTGATATAACTCGACAACGAAAATAGATACAAACGATTTTTTATAGCAAATCACGCGTTTTGGAAAGCCCCAGAAGTCGTCAGAAGGTGACATTCGTAAAAAACAATATTGAGCATATTTATACATCAAAAGTTGCATTTTTTAGCAGAAGTAACCCAAAGACGACTTTTCCGAAAAATCGAAAAAAAAATAACAAAAATACTGTTTTTTTAAGGTCGCCCTAATCCAAGTAGGTAAAATTGCTCTAAATCAGCACACTTAAAAGCTACAGAAAAAGCTTTTTTACCAAATTTCATTGGAATAAACTGCGCTACAACTTTGTAGAACATTACATGTCAGCATTCCGATTTTTTTTTAAATAATGAGCCACCCTGTTTTTTGACAGCACCATAATGATAGCCCTACTATTCCGAATCATTTTGTAAACAATTTTTTTCTCTGAAAAATATAGTTTTGGCGTAAAATGCATCTTTCTGCATAAATCTGTATCCTGGACCTTAGTGCAACGGCGAATTACCTCCGCTGGCTCCTCCTGGATTCCGACGACAGTAGGTGTACGAAACTATCTTACCGGAAGAATCGGCTCCGCTTCACACTCCGTAGCAACTAATGCCAATCTTTTCATAGGTCGCCACTCGGCTGCGCAATTGCTAAACCCGTTTTGACCAGGTTTTCACTCTTGCTTGTTCATAATGAATATGGCTCCTCCTTAGCCGTGCGGTAAGACGCGCGGCTACAAAGCAAGACCATGCTGAGGGTGGCTGGGTTCGATTCCCGGTGCCAGTCTAGGCAATTATCGGATTGGAAACTGTCTCGACTTCCCTGGGCATAAAAGTATCATCGTGTTAGCCTCATGATATACGAATGCAAAAATCGTAACGTGCCTTAGAAACCTCGCAGTTTAATATAATAATATAATGTATAATCCGGCGCGAATTTTTGTCGTAACTTACTATGTGTCATCATTACGTTCATGTTTTATGTGTGCATTGATTGATAATATTAGTAATTTTCGTGTTATGTGATGTGTGAACTTTGCCTGCCTATTGCAAAAGCAAAGTTTTGTTGATACGTTGCCACAAACTGCTGATTTCGAGTGATAAAACTTGGTTCAATTAATCGTTTGTTTTCTGCGTTTTCTGTTTGTTTTGCTTTCGCTTGGGCGCGGCGCCCGCGGAGATGGGTGGTGAAGGGAGCGAACCCAGCTTCGGCAATCATCCGTGCGCTCAGTGTGCAGCGCCTATCGATGATCATGACGATTGTGTCGAGTGCTTTGGAAGATGTAAACTGGCTATTCACATCAAATGCCTACCGGGGGCTACGAATGAAGAGATAGCATTGCTGCAAAAAATAAAGAGCGCCGTGTTTGTATGTGATGCATGTCTGAGCCTCGCCGAGTTCGATGATAGGCACAGTGAAAAACGATTGGATGAGATTGCGAATAAAATGGATAGTCTTGTGAATGTCGTCGATCTGTTCAAAAATTTCGAACAAGTGATTAAAAAAGCTGTAGCTGAGGAATTAGTGTGTTTGAATAAACGGGATGTCTGTGGAGCGCCTTTTCCGGGAATTCCGTCTTTTGCTAGCGTGTTACAGTCCTCTAGTGGTGGAAAAAACCGAATCAAACGTAAAGTTCCTGACCCTTCCGATAGTGTGCAGTTCATCCAAAGTTCTAAAACTCCGGCTACTTTTTCTGAAGAAGGTGGTCTGCTCCGTTCCGGAAAGCGCCGCAGAATCGATAATGCGAATAAACCAGCTCGTTCTCCCAGTATTCTCCCACTCCTGTACAATCTCCAGTGCCGGTCTCACCGCAGCGTAAGTCTAATGCGGTTACCAAAATTGAGCAAACTGTCCTTTTCAAGCCTAAACAAGAACAATCCGCAGAGGTAACTAAGGCTGACATTTGCGCTAAACTCGATCCTGCGGAATTCTCTGTGAAGGATGTTCGGTTAAGGAAAATGGTGTTGTCACTGTGAGGTGTGAGACCAGCGGCCACGCAGTGAAATTAGCTGCAGCCGCCTCTAATATTCTCGACAGGAATTATTGCGTTGAAAGCCAGAAGCCCTTGAAACCCCGAGTTAAAATAATTGGCATTTCCAAGGATATTGACGAAGAGGACTTGATTCCTAAGTTGAGAAAGCAGAACCCCGGAACGAATGCTCTCGCTCTGAAATTAATCCGAATACACAAAACGAGTCGCAAAAAAGCAATCATATGTTGGCCATACTGGAAACAGATGCTCGTGGGTTCGATGATTTAATCAAACGGCAGAGAGTAAACATCGGATGGGAAAGGTGCAGAGTCGTGGAGGCTACGGATGTGCTGCGTTGCTTCAATTGCTCGGAATATGGTCACAAAGCTGCTTCCTGCAAAAATCCTTCATGCTGCCCGAGGTGTGCTGGTGATCATCAGGTGAATGAGTGCCTTGCCGATTATTTGAAGTGTAATAACTGCCATGTATCGAATTCAAAACGGAGTTCGCCTTACGACCAACTACTCGACGTAAACCATGCCTCTTGGAGTACTGACTGTCCCATTTTCGCCAAGCGACTTAAATCGGCTCGACAACGCATAGATTTTTCTACCTAGCAATTAGGAGAGTATGCTGACAGTAGGGAGTCTCTTTATTCCGGCCATCAAGCAGCAGTGCATCATTCATCTAAAAATCCTCTCGATCGGACACCGGGACGCACACTTGCCCCCAGCCTTGTGGAAGGTCCCTATCCGCTCATCACAGTCGAGCCCATCCAGCCTGCGATCTTCAGCCGTCCCGGCCCTGTGTTTGAGGCAGGTGAGGGGACCTTCCAACAGCGATTATCAGGCAAGTACGCTCTCAATACGTTCGGTCCATCCTCCAAAAAGCCTCCATTTTCCAGCCTACGCGCAGCGACGTCTCTCTCATCTGAATATCCTCTCGATCGGACACCGGGACGCACACTTGCCCCCAGCCTTGTGGAAGGTCCCTATCCGCTCATCACAGTCGAGCCCATCCAGCCTGCGATCATCAGTCGTCCCGGCCCTGTGTTTGACGCAGGTGAGGGACCTTCCAACAGCGATTATCAGGCAAGTACGCTTTCAATACGTTCGGTCCATCCTCCAAAAAGCCACCTGTTTCCAGCCCACGCTCAGCGACGTCTCTCTCATCTGAATATCCTCTCGATCGGACACCGGGACGCACACTTGCCCCCAGCCTTGTGGAAGGTCCCTATCCGCTCATCACAGTCGAGCCCATCCAGCCTACGATCATCAGCCGTCCCGGCCCTGTGTTTGAGGCAGGTGAGGGACCTTCCAACAGCGATTATCAGGCAAGTACGCTCTCAATACGTTCGGTCCATCCTCCAAAAAGCCTCCTGTTTCCAGCCCGCGCGCAGCGACGTCTCTCTCATCGGAATATCCTCTCGACCGGACACCGGTACGCACATTTGCCCCCAACCTTGTGGAAGGTCTGGCAGGTGAAGGGACCTACCAACAACGAGCATCAAGCAACGAAAACAGTGGTCTGCGTATCTACTATCAGAATGTTCGCGGGCTTCGTACCAAAATCGATGACTTCTTTTTGGCGGTATGCGAAGAAGATTACGATGTCGTTGTATTAACCGAAACTTGGCTGGATGACGTCATACATTCAGCACAGCTTTTTGGAAACCACTACTCGGTGTTCAGAACTGATCGCAATCCTCGGAATAGCCGT
The DNA here is from genome assembly GCF_024139115.2 of Armigeres subalbatus. Taxonomy (NCBI): domain Eukaryota; kingdom Metazoa; phylum Arthropoda; class Insecta; order Diptera; family Culicidae; genus Armigeres; species Armigeres subalbatus. The sequence continues at coordinate 165,937,582 of NC_085139.1, forward strand.
AAAACCCGTGGTGGTGGTGTACTCATTGCAGTTTTGGCAAAGTTCAATTGTGTTCGTGAATCTGCTGTCGTCAGTGATACCCTTGAACAGTTGTGGGTTCGTGTCAATATGACCGGTTTCATTATCAGCATTGGGGTTGTGTACTTGCCACCTGATCGTATGAACAATCTTGATGATATTCAACGCCATCTAGATTCTATCGAAACGGTTACTTCTACTCTCAGAGCTAGCGACAAGGTCTTGCTTCTCGGTGACTACAATCAATCTGCTATTCGGTGGTGTTCGGGTGAAAATTCCTACCCATCAGTAGACTTGATACGCTCTCGTCTATCAGAATCCAGTTGCGTATTGTTGGACGGATTCAACTTTCATGGATTGACCCAGATCAATCCCATTGTTAACTCAAATGGTCGTGTACTTGATCTGGTACTGGTTAATGATGCAGTGTTGCCAAGTTGCACAATACACCCTGCTGTTGAGCCGCTGACACCTGTAGATGTCAACCATCCTCCGCTTACCTTGGAGGTGTCGTACGTGCCGCCCATTACCTTTGAGTCTGGACATGATTCGAGCAGTTATAACTTCCGAAAAGCAGATTACTCTGCACTGAATGAAATGCTACTTGCAGTTGATTGGGATTGCATCAATTCTTTCGATAACGTCGACGATGCCGTGGACTTTTTCACCGACAGTATCGTTCGTGCATTTGCTATTCATGTTCCGATTGTAGGACCTGCACGGAAGCCTGCGTGGTCCAACCACAGATTACGAATACTTAAACGTCGCCGTTCTTCTGCACTTCGTAGATACTGCAATTATCGTTCCACGTACAACAAGCAGCAGTTCAATAGTGCCAGCAGTGTATTCAGAAGTTATAATCAGTTTTGTATTCCCGATACATCAGCCGCACACAACAGAAATCTGCGTCTAAATCCCAAGCAATTCTGGAAATTTGTTGGGTCCAAACGGAACGAAGATGGTCTTCCTACGTCAATGCAACTGAATGGTTGTCTCTGCTGACACTCCCGCTGACAAATGCGAGCTCTTTGCTACACAGTTCAAGACCTCCTTCAACGATTTCGCAGCTCCGCTCTCTCATGCCGTTGAGGCTTCTCGCGACGCTCCTCGTGATGTACTGGATTTAGACATCTTTCCCATCAGTGATGAAAATGTGTGCCGGGCGATTCGGAAACTGAAATTTTCTTTCCGTGCTGGGCCGGACAGGATACCCGCTGCTTTGCTGCGCCGGTGTTCATGTGCTTTTATCAAACCGTTAGCAAAATCTTCAATCTCTCGCTTCGAACCAGAAAGTTTCCCATGCGCTGGAAATCGTCATACCTTTTTCCAGTACACAAGAAAGGGAACAAATGCGATGTGAGCAACTATCGTGGAATAACCACTCTCTCCGCTTGTTCGAAAGTTTTCGAAATCATAGTGAACGACACGCTCTTCGCTTGCTGCAAGCAGTACATCTCAACGGACCAGCATGGATTTTTCCCTAAGAGATCGGTCGCGACCAACTTGACAGAATTCACAACAACTTGCATTGAGGCTCTTGATAACGGGCGGCAAGTGGATGCTGTATATATAGATCTCAAAGCTGCTTTTGACCGTGTTGATCATGGTATTCTACTTAGTAAACTGGAGAAGTTGGGCGTTTCCTCTGCGTGCGTGGATTGGTTTAGATCCTACCTGACGGATAGAAAATTGCGTGTGAAAGTCGGATCATCTTTTCAGGATCCTTTCGTTACTCCATCTGGGGTACCACAAGGGAGTAATCTGGGACCATTATTGTTTTCAATATTTGTCAACGATGTGACACTGGTGCTACCACCTGGAGTGAGGCTACTCTATGCTGACGATGCAAAGATATACATTGTTGTCAATAGTCTTGAGGACTGCATTAAACTACAAATGCTTTTAACCCGTTTAGAGGGGTGGTGCGAGCGAAACCATTTGTCACTCAGTATCCATAAATGTCAGACAATAACGTTCAGCAGAAAACGAAAACCTATTATTTACAATTACATGCTGGCTGGGACAGCTCTTGAGCGAAGTGCAACAAATCAGGGATCTTGGAGTTATACTTGACGACGCACTAACCTTCCGTTTCCACTACGATTACGTGATTTCTAAGGCAAACCGACAACTTGGCTTCATAATGAAAATCGCCAAAGGATTTCGTGACCCATACTGCCTGCGATCGCTCTATTGTGCGCTTGTACGATCAACACTGGAGTTTGCTGTCACTGTGTGGTGCCCTTATCAAGCCACCTGGATCTCGAGGATCGAATCTGTGCAAAAAAGTTCGTGCGCTTTGCTTTGCGCAATCTTCCTTGGCGTGATGGCCAACATTTCACTCCATATGAAAACCGCTGTCGGCTGCTTGGGCTGGATACTTTAAATGTTCGACGCCGTGTGGCACAGGCCATGTTCATGGCGAAAATCCTCAATGGTGCTTTTGACTCTCCAGCAATACTTAGTAAGATGAATTTTTACGCTCCTATGCGTCCGCTGAGGAGAAGGGACTTCATTCAGCTTGGTGCTCGAAACAGTCGATATGGTCAGCATGATCCAGTTCGATATATGTCATCCAATTTCAACGCAGTGTTCCACCTCTTTGATTTTAATCTATCGCCAGCAAATCTACAGCGAGTTTTCACAACACACTTTCGAGACACCGTTTGACACAAACGTAGTTTGTTAAGTTCTGTTTTACTGTAGTGATTAATTCTTGTGTATTATGATTATGTATTATGTGTATGCTTGTTAGATTCAGTGATAAGTTTTACCCTTGTAGTCATTGAGACATCAGATATCAGATGACAATTACTACTAAATAAATAAATAAATAAATAAATAACTGTGGAAGTGCTTAATGGACACTAAGCTGCGCGGCGGCTCTGTCCCTGTGTGGAGATGTAATGCCAATAAGAAGAAGAAGATGATGACTCCTAAGGTAGGCCTAGTCAACTAAAAAGCTTTCTTGCTTAACCAATCCAATTTTCAAAATGGTGTGCCCTTGAAAACGCGAGTATTTTTAAATTTGGATTCCGTTAGGAGCGCTCTTAAGGCTAATATGATTATTAGAAAAATCTTATACAATATTCAAATCAAAACATGATATGGGTAACGGCTCAAACCTTGGCCCATTATGCTACGGTTGAGCACATTTATCGTTGTAAATCTTCATATATTGCATTTCCAAGCAGAATTATTCCACCAGCCAGCTTGCTTACATTTGGTTTTGACGCCAAATAGCAAAAAACGACGATGAATGTCCGCAATATCTCATTTAAACCAGCGAAAGTGTCGAGCGAAATGGACAAAAGGTCGGCATCCTTGTCCCTATCAGGTGGATAATTTTTCAGCCCACTTGGGACGAGTGATTGTTGATTTCGAACATACGAGAGATAAAGATGGGTTGCTGTTTATAGTACCAGTCATTTTGCTTGCGTTAAATAAAGGCAGCATGCAAACAAATAGAGAAAATCAAATCATCTTATTGAGAGTGAATTCTAATTGGTTGCATGTAAAATACTACCACACCGACTGTGAGAGTGCGTTTCAGATTCCACCAAAAGCACGCTTACCAAGGACATGCTAACGAAAATACTATTATATGACTCATTTATTTCCCAAATATTTACCATATTTGCAAGTGTAGAAGTTTAAAAAAATGAAAACTGTATTAAAAACTGCACTTGCAAAAAGGCTACATGTTCTAGCCCTCATGTTGTGCCTTCAAACAATTTGCATACGTTATTTATTGGCTGCCGCATAATTTTGAGATTTACTGCTAGTTGAAACCGCCGCAGTTATGTTGCTCTCGCTCTCGCGATACTCTCAAAGAAACTTTTTTCCAAAACGTAAACAATGGTTTAGGTGGGGATGATGCATAACGCACTACTCAAGAAAGTCAATTGTAAAACTTATTCTTATGCAATTCCTTGCTTTGTACTGTGCATAAACAGTTATAACTGTGCCAACTACCTGATATTATTACACAATTATTCATAAATACAATTATTGGATGCTTGTTTTTAACTCTGCCTGCATTGAAGTTTCATGATTGGTACGTGCGTTTGATTCCACTCCTCTCTATATCGATCAGCTGTTGTGAATCCTCTCAAAACTCTCACGTGTTTCAACTTCCCGAGTTGAAAGAATACTTTTTCGGTATTTTACAGATCAAAATACTTTTTGCAAGCAATAATAAATCTCAATTATGATGAAGGTATTTGTCAAGTAATTTGACTTGAAATTATTCACATGAAATGACGTTGAAAGTTTATCTAATGAAACATACGATCCATTGTATCTTTCCATTATAAATGAGAAAATGTTTGTAGGATTCGTGCGAAAGATGATAAAACTAAATATTCTTACACTAATTGAATCATTTATTTGCGAAATTATGAAGAAAATGGTGTATCGAATCACGAAAGGTTGATGCTTGATTAGGGTGACCATATGAAAATTTTCCAAAGGAGGACAATTCCTTCGAATCGTGCCAAAAAGGAGGACATTTGATTGAAAAGGGAGAACATATGAAAGAAATTACCAAACCGAAAATTTCCTGTATTTGATATTAAATTGACTGATTTGTCGGGACGTCAAGTCAAAGACGACATACAAATTTATAAAAATAAAAAAAAGAAAGAACGAACTCACCATCTTTATAGTGAGATTCTATTAAACAAGCCTCAATCTATCTGAATAATGGTACACAAATGCTTGGTGTATCAATATGTTGGCAGCAATGCACAGAATTTTAGCAAGAAAATCTGAAATATTATAATATTATTTTTTTTTCGAATGACTTAACCATCGCATACATCGCAACGTTGAGCAATAGACAACTGATTGTATATTACTTAAGACACCCAAAAGACCAGCGGAGATTATTCCTTGAATACCAACAAGTTCATGGCATACGAATGAATCTAGACGGCGTACACCATGACCACGATGCTTTCAATAGTTGTTGGTAGAAATTCAAAAATGTTTTCAGGCTGGATACAACTACGGAGATTTTCATGACGATTTTGAAGCTTTGCGAGGTATTATTTTCAGATGAATTCAAGAAAGATTACAATTAATTTTTCATTTACTGTAAATTTGGAACTTTATGTTTGATTAGAGAATATCGTTGACTAGGGAATATATGTTTGCACCCGTCTTTGCAATGGGGTCATAAGTTTGAGTCCCATGTTTCCTCCAACACATTTTATCAAGCTCTTTTAGTGGAATGTCTTTACCTGTTATGGGACCACGTTGCGGTGGAATTAAATGGAATAGTACTTAACTCGACTTATGACAGGTGACCATTTTTAGTTGTCTTTAGATTTATTTTTAGGATACGTACCATGTGCTACGATCGAAATAAGATTCAATCAACCAATGTATGCTTTCTCGCAGCACAGCTTGAGAAGCATTTGATTCATTTGATTCTTAGCCCATTATTCAAAATTTCGTGAAATTATCAAACTCTTATTTCAAATCATTTTTTGACATCTTCTAATACACTCCACTGATGTTTGGTATTAACATTGATTTTAATCGAAAGCTAGATGGAAAGGGTTCCAAGTTGGAAAAGAATCAAACGCAAATGTATATTTACAACCGAAATTAATGTCTAGCATTGTCAATTGTTTCCTCAAAATATACAAAAAGGAGGATATTTCACCTCAAAAGGAGGACATCCGATTTTTATCGAAAAAGGAGGACATGTCCTCCTTTAGGATACCATATGGTCACCCTATGCTTGATTCCCTTTTGCTTAAATCGTGTTTGGAAGCCGTAAGGTAGGCCATTATTTTTGGTATGTTCTGCGAATGAAAGCGATTATATTGTCGGCGTAGCACCAACTTAGAATTCGGAAGTCCGGACTTCCGAACCGAACTTTCTTCCGAAGTTTTATTTGTCAAACTAATGGATGCGTTGTTTAGCGCATCTTTAGGGGAATCCAGCGCACTACTTCCGAAGTTGGGAAAGTTGCATGTATCTGGAGAAAAATCCAACTTCGGTATAAAAAGCGGTATAAATTTATTCCGGATACACAATATCGTGATTCGAGAAAAGCATCATGAGGGCCCATTTACAAACTACATGAAGTTTCAGGTTGTGGGAGGGTACTTGTCTGAGCGTTAAGGACTTTATAAATTTCAGAATCCTACCATACATGAAGCATTACTAGAGGCTTGGTGTGGGTTCAGTTTAGCGTTATGTAATTTGCGAATGAAACTTAACCGCTGAATGGATTAACCTGTTTTAACAAAAAATCTTAGCAACCTAATCGCAAGCATCGGATATTCTATCTGCAGCTTTATTTTCTCCAGTACGGGTTATTGGTGAGAATGTTTTGATTTTAGAGTTTCACCTATACTAACGTAGTGCTACAAATCGAAAGCGCATGCCACCATTTGGCTACGGGTGCCCCCAGTATTGTTCAAAAAAATTTTGGTTAATTATGTCGCTATACTAATGAAAATTGTGAAATAAAAATGATAGCTGACATAGCGTGTTTGTTATCCATTCATCTGATGTGCGAAAGCAGGTATGTTCATTCAGAAAACTCTTTTATTGGGCAAAAGAAAAACTCTAGTACAGCCAGCCTGCATAAGTCAACGAAACATGGATGCTAAAAAACCAAGTCAAAGTGATTTTTCACGCAAGATAATTGCTTGTAATAGTTTAAGAAGTGTATAAATCTAGAGTTATGAAGCAGCTATATGTTTGATACACTTTTCTATAGAAGCAGTGGTTAATATCTCCCTACAAATCGACGTATTATCTCTGAAATCTTCCTTAATTTGCGTGATAAGCCAATATTACATCCAGGGCCAACATTACCGCCGGTAACCCTACGAATGCAAAAATGATAACTCGGCTTAAAAACCTCGCAGTTAATAACTGTGGAAGTGCTTAATGAACTAAGCTGCGAAGCGGCAATGTCCCAGTTGAGGGATGTAATGTCAAAAATAAGTAAAAAAAACATAGGCGACGCAACTGTCGCCATCGCACAGTGGGAAAAGGTGTTCATGATGCGACTGAGAAATATGTAACTCAGGAAAGCAACGATATTCATAAAATAAAATTAGAGATCCTGACACAAAAATGTCTAAGGAAGCGAATAAGAATTATTCCGTGTCCGCATGAATGAGAGTCATGTCCGTTGTACCCAAGTTCCCTATTTTAACAATTTTCATCGCAATTCATTCTGTCTCTTCGTTATAAAACTAATACAAATAAATCAACAAAAACTTTTTATTAAAAAGTATGGGAAATCAAATAGAAAGATTTTTTTAACATAGAAAACCTTATAATGCCCATTTTACCCTTATTCCCCATTTTTGTGCGGAAGTAGAAGCAGAAGTCTCGCTTAATTTTTCAAAAGGTCCTAAGTACCATTTTTTCATGAATTAATTTGAGTACTGCAATCGAAAGCTTTCATGTTTTTCTGTTGATTGCGCTATTCAAATTAATTCATGAAAAAAATGTTACTTAGGTCCTTTTGAAAAGTTAAGCGAGAAGTAGAACTCTCTTCAACTTTATCCCAAAACATTGTTAGTAACGCGCAGAAGCATCTTTGTTAACGGAACTGCCGAGTACGTTTTGCTAATTACGGATAACAGTTCCCATTTTGTCCACACTCACCTGAAACCCATCGTACGTCCAGCTGCCGAACTTCATCACACACGTTTGCTCGTCGAAGGGAAAATACTCCACGTCGATCTCGCAGGAACTTTTGTAAATGGCGGGCGGTCGCCACTCGACCCGCCCGGTGTAGTTGAGGGTGGCCTTCGTCGCCAGCGTCACCTCGAAGTTGCCGTCCGCGTTGTTGTAGAGGACAATGTCCGGGCGCCAAATGTGATCCGAAGGTACGTGCAGCATCTCCACTCCGCCGTACTCCTTCGGTTCCCACTTGAGCTTGTAGTCGTACCACGTTTGTTCGACCCACAGATTCGTAGTCATGATTTGATTTTTCAGATTCTGTGGATGGAAGTAAAGAAAAACATTAAACTACAAATTTCAGATGGTCCCAGTATGAGAACTGCAAATTTCCCTCCAATCATCAGTTTGCGTTTTCAATTTGTTTACAAATAGGATTTTACACAACAGATTGAAAACCACTGACCGACAATTAATGGCATGCACAATAAATATTTCCAATCCTCATCATCCAAATTTAATCGGCGTAAACAAATTTGAAGTTCATCAAAGTGAAACCACCATACCAGCAGACCATAATAAATAATGGACCGAGAAGGATGGAAAGTCGGACTTACCACATCAATTAGTTGGGACAGTTTTAGCTTGATTTTCACGGTTAGCGCGTCTGTAACGTTAACAACAGGCCGAACAAGTTTGTTGTAGTTGCTGAGAAGGTCATCGTAGAGGCGTTTTGCATCAGGATTTCCGGCGCATACTGTGGAAAGAAACGAAATAACCAGAGAGAAAACTTATGTTGAGCATGAAAAATACTTTTTGCAAAATTAGATAAGCACAAGTCTGTGCTTACCGAGCGTACGGAACAGGCGCTTGGCAACACTGGTCAACCGTCTTCGAGAAAAGAAACTTTTTCCCTATCGCACTGAACGGGAACCCGCACTCTGTGGCTGGCACTTTAAATTTTCCGAAAGTGGAGAGAGATAGCCGAAAAGTTATGCTTTTAGAATCCCTCCCCGAACGATAAATTCAAAGTTTCTGCGAAAACTGTCCAGTGTCCATCCCTCCAAAGTTTTTTGGGATTCGCTGATCGTCTCTCTATCACCACCAATGTGACACAATTAGGGGTAAATTGAATTTAGGGATTTCTGTTTGAAAACATTTTTGCCTTCTACCTATTTGAACGATAAGTAAAGATACCGATTATATTGAATTGGACCGAATGACTTCATGTTAAGTAGAACTAGAAAGGAAAATGGGGAAAATACATTTTGCTCACCCTCGTTCCTTTTTCTTGAATTTACATCATCCGACGCATGTTTTCAGGTTCATGCACCTGCGTAAACATGATAGAAGTCGATTACCAGATAAAACAACTTATTCATCTAATAAACATCATTTGGAACGATGCACATTTTTGGCAAACTCTGAGGCATGATGATCCCCTTGAGGAGCTTTAAACACAGCCCGCACCAAGTTTCAACCGAGTGGAACATTCCAGGAACGATGATTCCCACTTATGTAAAATGGTTTCTCAAATTTCACCTTTGGGTTAAGCAATGGTAGGGGTTGGATTTGAAGCAAGCAAAATAAAAGTACGAGCTGGTATTTCGTTGTCAGCGGTTTCAGGCAAAATAGATATGCCTTTCGATGTCAGTTGTGCTGACCTTCTTTTTTTTTCTCGTTTTTCTGCATTCTATAAGACAGGTAAATGATAAGCTAAGGGGTGTTCTCTGGCGAGGGATTACTGATTCGAATTATATTCATTCAAATTAAATATGTTGTAGGCATATATGATGAGCGAGTGGAGAATTGGCATGGAATGGTTTTGTACTTAATTGAATAACCTAGATTATGCAACTGATTAAAAAGATAAATTTAGAAATAAAATGATAAACAAATGTGTTCTCAGCCTAGTCGTTGAGATGTTCGGTTTGATGATACTTTTCAATAGGGTTGGAAAATTGCAAACGCACACAACTACCAACACCAACACATAATTTCTCAATATATTTTTGGGCATGAAAAGCTCTTAAATAGTTTGTGCATTTCTGGCATTTCTGTTTTTAGCAGACAGTAGCAACTGATTTAGAATGGATTTAGATAGGATAAGGATTAAAATTGAATTTGAATGGAATTTAAATTGAAAATGAACTTTGGATTGGATTTGGATTTAGATTGGATTTGGATTGGATTTGGATTGGATTTGGATTGGATTTGGATTGGATTTGGATTGGATTTGGATTGGATTTGGATTGGATTTGGATTGGATTTGGATTGGATTTGGATTGGATTTGGATTGGATTTGGATTGGTTTGGATTGGTTTGGTTGGTTTGGATTGGTTTGGATTGGTTTGGTTGGTTTGGATTGGTTTGGATTGGTTTGGATTGGTTTGGATTGGTTTGGTTGGTTTGGATTGGTTTGGATTGGTTTGGTTGGTTTGGATTGGTTTGGATTGGTTTGGTTGGTTTGGATTGGTTTGGTTGGTTTGGATTGGTTTGGATTGGTTTGGTTGGTTTGGTTGGTTTGGATTGGTTTGGATTGGTTTGGATTGGTTTGGTTGGTTTGGATTGGTTTGGATTGGTTTGGATTGGTTTGGTTGGTTTGGTTTGGATTGGTTTGGATTGGTTTGGATTGGTTTGGATTGGTTTGGATTGGTTTGGATTGGTTTGGATTGGTTTGGATTGGTTTGGATTGGTTTGGGATTGGTTTGGATTGGATTTGGATTGGTTTGGATTGGTTTGGTTGGTTTGGATTGGTTTGGATTGGTTTGGTTGGTTTGGATTGGTTTGGATTGGTTTGGATTGGTTTGGATTGGTTTGGATTGGTTTGGATTGGTTTGGATTGGTTGGATTGGTTTGGTTGGTTTGGATTGGTTTGGATTGGTTTGGATTGGTTGGTTTGGATTGGTTTGGATTGGTTTGGTTTGGTTGGATTGGTTTGGTTTGGTTGGTTTGGATTGGTTTGGATTGGTTTGGATTGGTTTGGTTGGTTTGGATTGGTTTGGATTGGTTTGGATTTGGTTTGGTTGGATTGGTTGGTTGGTTGGATTGGTTTGGATTGGTTTGGTTTGGTTGGTTTGGATTGGTTTGGATTGGTTTGGATTGGTTTGGATTGGTTTGGATTGGTTTGGATTGGTTTGGATTGGTTTGGATTGGTTTGGTTGGTTTGGATTGGTTTGGATTGGTTTGGATTGGTTTGGTTGGTTTGGATTGGTTTGGATTGGTTTGGATTGGTTTGGTTTGGTTTGGATTGGTTTGGATTGGTTTGGATTGGTTTGGTTGGTTTGGATTGGTTTGGATTGGTTTGGATTGGTTTGGATTGGTTTGGATTGGTTTGGATTGGTTTGGATTTGGTTGGTTTGGTTGGTTTGGATTGGTTTGGATTGGTTTGGATTGGTTTGGATTGGTTTGGTTGGTTTGGATTGGTTTGGTTGGTTTGGTTTGGTTTGGATTGGTTTGGATTGGTTTGGATTGGTTTGGTTGGTTTGGATTGGTTTGGATTGGTTTGGATTGGTTTGGATTGGTTTGGATTGGTTTGGATTGGTTTGGATTGGTTGGATTGGTTTGGATTGGTTTGGTTGGTTTGGTTGGTTTGGATTGGTTTGGATTGGTTTGGTTGGTTTGGATTGGTTTGGATTGGTTTGGTTGGTTTGGGATTGGTTTGGATTGGTTTGGATTGGTTTGGTTGGTTTGGTTGGTTTGGATTGGTTTGGTTGGTTGGTTTTGGTTTGGTTTGGATTTGGATTGGTTTGGATTGGTTTGGATTGGTTTGGATTGGTTTGGTTGGTTTGGATTGGTTTGGATTGGTTTGGTTGGTTTGGATTGGTTGGATTGGTTTGGATTGGTTTGGATTGGTTTGGTTGGTTTGGTTGGATTGGTTTGGATTGGTTTGGTTGGTTTGGATTGGTTTGGATTGGTTTGGATTGGTTTGGATTGGTTTGGTTGGTTTGGATTGGTTTGGATTGGTTTGGATTGGTTTGGATTGGTTTGGATTGGTTTGGATTGGTTTGGATTGGTTTGGATTGGTTTGGATTGGTTTGGATTGGTTTGGATTGGTTTGGATTGGATTTGGATTGGTTTGGTTGGTTTGGTTGGTTTGGATTGGTTTGGATTGGTTTGGATTGGTTTGGATTGGTTTGGGATTGGTTTGGTTGGTTTGGATTGGTTTGGATTGGTTTGGGATTGGTTTGGATTGGATTTGGATTGGTTTGGATTGGTTTGGATTGGTTTGGATTGGTTTGGATTGGTTTGGATTGGTTTGGTTGGTTTGGATTGGTTTGGATTGGTTTGGTTTGGTTTGGTTGGATTTGGTTGGTTTGGATTGGTTTGGATTGGTTTGGATTGGTTTGGATTGGTTTGGATTGGTTTGGATTGGTTTGGTTGGTTTGGATTGGTTGGATTGGTTTGGATTGGATTTGGATTGGTTTGGATTGGTTTGGATTGGTTTGGATTGGTTTGGTTGGTTTGATTGGTTTGGTTGGTTTGATTGGTTTGGATTGGTTTGGATTGGTTTGGATTGGTTTGGATTGGTTTGGTTTGGATTGGTTTGGATTGGTTTGGATTGGTTTGGATTGGTTTGGTTGGTTTGGATTGGTTTGGATTGGTTTGGTTGGATTTGGTTGGTTTGGATTGGTTTGGATTGGTTTGGATTGGTTTGGATTGGTTTGGTTGGTTTGGATTGGTTTGGATTGGTTTGGATTGGTTTGGATTGGTTTGGATTGGTTTGGATTGGTTTGGTTGGATTTGGATTGGTTTGGATTGGTTTGGATTGGTTTGGATTGGTTTGGATTGGTTTGGTTGGTTTGGATTGGTTTGGATTGGTTTGGATTGGTTTGGATTGGTTTGGATTGGTTTGGTTGGTTGGATTGGTTTGGATTGGTTTGGATTGGTTTGGATTGGTTTGGATTGGTTTGGATTGGTTTGGATTGGTTTGGATTGGTTTGGGTTGGTTTGGATTGGTTTGGATTGGTTTGGTTGGTTTGGATTGGTTTGGATTGGTTTGGATTGGTTTGGATTGGTTTGGATTGGTTTGGTTGGTTTGGATTGGTTTGGATTGGTTTGGATTGGTTTGGATTGGTTTGGTTGGTTTGGATTGGTTTGGATTGGTTTGGATTGGTTTGGTTGGTTTGGATTGGTTTGGTTGGTTTGGATTGGTTTGGATTGGTTTGGTTGGTTTGGGATTGGATTTGGATTGGTTTGGATTGGTTTGGATTGGTTTGGGATTGGTTTGGATTGGTTTGGATTGGTTTGGATTGGTTTGGATTGGTTTGGATTGGTTTGGATTGGTTTGGATTGGTTTGGATTGGTTTGGATTGGTTTGGGATTGGTTTGGATTGGTTTGGATTGGTTTGGTTGGTTGGATTGGTTTGGTTGGTTTGGTTGGTTTGGATTGGTTTGGATTGGTTTGGATTGGTTTGGATTGGTTTGGATTGGTTTGGATTGGTTTGGATTGGTTTGGTTGGTTGGATTGGTTTGGTTGGTTTGGATTGGTTTGGATTGGTTTGGATTGGTTTGGATTGGTTGGGTTGGTTTGGATTGGTTTGGATTGGTTTGGATTGGTTTGGATTGGTTTGGATTGGTTTGGATTGGTTTGGATTGGTTTGGTTGGTTTGGATTGGTTTGGTTGGTTTGGATTGGTTTGGATTGGTTTGGTTGGTTTGGATTGGTTTGGGATTGGTTTGGATTGGTTTGGATTGGTTTGGTTGGTTTGGATTGGTTTGGTTGGTTTGGTTGGTTTGGATTGGTTTGGATTGGTTTGGATTGGTTTGGATTGGTTTGGATTGGTTTGGATTGGTTTGGATTGGTTTGGATTGGTTTGGATTGGTTTGGTTGGTTTGGATTGGTTTGGATTGGATGGGTTTGGTTTGGTTTGGTTTGGATTCGGATTGGATTGGTTTGGATTGGTTTGGATTGGTTGGATTTGGTTGGTTTGGTTGGTTTGGATTGGTTTGGATTGGTTTGGTTGGTTTGGATTGGTTTGGTTGGTTTGGATTGGTTTGGATTGGTTTGGATTGGTTTGGATTGGTTTGGATTGGTTTGGATTGGTTTGGATTGGTTTGGATTGGTTTGGATTGGTTTGGATTGGTTTGGATTGGTTTGGTTGGTTTGGATTGGTTTGGTTTGGTTGGTTTGGTTGGTTGGTTTGGATTGGTTTGGATTGGTTTGGATTGGTTTGGATTGGTTTGGATTGGTTTGGATTGGTTTGGATTGGTTTGGATTGGTTTGGATTGGTTTGGATTGGTTTGGTTGGTTTGGATTGGTTTGGATTGGTTTGGTTGGTTTGGATTGGTTTGGATTGGTTTGGTTGGTTTGGATTGGTTTGGATTGGTTTGGTTGGTTTGGATTGGTTTGGATTGGTTTGGATTGGTTTGGATTGGTTTGGATTGGTTTGGATTGGTTTGGTTTGGTTTGGATTGGTTTGGATTGGTTTGGATTGGTTTGGATTGGTTTGGATTGGTTTGGATTGGTTTGGATTGGTTTGGATTGGTTTGGGTTGGTTTGGATTGGTTTGGTTTGGATTGGTTTGGATTGGTTTGGATTGGTTGGATTGGTTTGGATTGGTTTGGATTGGTTTGGATTGGTTTGGATTGGTTTGGATTGGTTTGGATTGGTTTGGATTGGTTTGGATTGGTTTGGATTGGTTTGGTTGGATTGGTTTGGATTGGTTTGGTTGGTTTGGATTGGTTTGGATTGGATTTGGGATTGGATTTGGTTGGTTTGGATTGGTTTGGATTGGTTTGGATTGGTTTGGATTGGTTTGGATTGGTTTGGATTGGTTTGGATTGGTTTGGTTGGTTTGGATTGGTTTGGATTGGTTTGGATTGGTTTGGATTGGTTTGGTTGGTTTGGTTGGTTTGGATTGGTTTGGTTGGTTTGGATTGGTTTGGATTGGTTTGGATTGGTTTGGATTGGTTTGGTTGGTTTGGATTGGTTTGGATTGGTTGGTTAGATTTGGATTGGTTTGGTTGGTTTGGATTGGTTTGGTTGGTTTGGATTGGTTTGGTTGGTTTGGTTGGTTTGGATTGGTTTGGATTGGTTTGGTTGGTTTGGATTGGTTTGGATTGGTTTGGATTGGTTTGGATTGGTTTGGATTGGTTTGGTTGGTTTGGATTGGTTTGGTTGGTTTGGGATGGTTTGGATTGGTTTGGATTGGTTTGGTTGGTTTGGTTGGTTTGGATTGGTTTGGATTGGTTTGGATTGGTTTGGTTGGTTTGGTTGGTTTGGATTGGTTTGGATTGGTTTGGATTGGTTTGGATTGGTTTGGGATTGGTTTGGATTGGTTTGGATTGGTTTGGATTGGTTTGGTTGGTTTGGATTGGTTTGGTTGGTTTGGTTGGTTTGGATTGGTTTGGATTGGTTTGGATTGGTTTGGATTGGTTTGGTTGGTTTGGTTGGTTTGGATTGGTTTGGATTGGTTTGGATTGGTTTGGATTGGTTTGGATTGGTTTGGTTGGTTTGGTTGGGTTTGGATTGGTTTGGATTGGATTGGTTTGGATTGGTTTGGATTGGTTTGGTTGGTTTGGATTGGTTTGGATTGGTTTGGATTGGTTTGGATTGGTTTGGTTGGTTTGGATTGGTTTGGATTGGTTTGGATTGGTTTGGATTGGATTGGTTGGTTTGGATTGGTTCGGTTGGTTTGGATTGGTTTGGTTGGATTGGTTTGGGATTGGTTTGGTTGGTTTGGTTGGTTTGGATTGGTTTGGATTGGTTTGGATTGGTTTGGATTGGTTTGGATTGGTTTGGTTTGGTTTGGATTGGTTTGGATTGGTTTGGATTGGTTTGGATTGGTTTGGATTGGTTTGGATTGGTTTTGATTGGTTTGGATTGGTTTGGATTGGTTTGGTTGGTTTGGATTGGTTTGGATTGGTTTGGATTGGTTTGGATTGGTTTGGTTGGTTTGGATTGGTTTGGTTGGTTTGGATTGGTTTGGTTGGTTTGGATTGGTTTGGATTGGTTTGGATTGGTTTGGATTGGTTTGGATTGGTTTGGATTGGTTTGGATTGGTTTGGATTGGTTTGGATTGGTTTGGTTGGTTTGGATTGGTTTGGATTGGATGGGTTTGGTTTGGTTTGGTTTGGATTCGGATTGGATTGGGATGGTTGGTTTGGATTGGTTTGGATTGATTGGTTTGGATTGGTTTGGATTGGTTTGGATTGGTTTGGATTGGTTTGGATTGGTTTGGATTGGTTTGGATTGGTTTGGATTGGTTTGGATTGGTTTGGTTGGTTTGGATTGGATTTGGATTGGTTTGGATTGGTTTGGATTGGTTTGGATTGGTTTGGATTGGATTTGGATTGGTTTGGATTGGATTTGGATTGGTTTGGATTGGATTTGGATTGGTTTGGATTGGATGGGTTTGGTTTGGTTTGGTTGGATTCGGATTGGATTGCGAATGGGTTTGGATTGGTTTGGATTGATTGGTTTGGTTGGTTTGAATTGGTTTGGTTGGTTTGGATTGGTTTGGATTGGTTTGGATTGGTTTGGATTGGTTTGGATTGGTTTGGATTGGTTTGGTTGGTTTGGTTGGTTTGGATTGGTTTGGTTGGTTTGGATTGGTTTGGATTGGTTTGGATTGGTTTGGATTGGTTTGGTTGGTTCGGATTGGTTTGGTTGGTTTGGTTGGTTTGGATTGGTTTGGATTGGTTTGGATTGGTTTGGTTGGTTTGGATTGGTTTGGATTGGTTTGGATTGGTTTGGATTGGTTTGGATTGGTTTGGATTGGTTTGGTTGGTTTGGATTGGTTTGGTTGGTTTGGATTGGTTTGGATTGGTTTGGATTGGTTTGGATTGGTTTGGATTGGTTTGGTTGGTTTGGTTGGTTTGGGATTGGTTTGGTTGGTTTGGTTGGTTTGGATTGGTTTGGATTGGTTTGGATTGGTTTGGATTGGTTTGGATTGGTTTGGATTGGTTTGGATTGGTTTGGTTGGTTTGGTTGGTTTGGATTGGTTTGGATTGGTTTGGTTGGTTTGGTTGGTTTGGTTGGTTTGGTTTGATTTGGATTGGTTTGGATTGGTTTGGATTGGTTTGGATTGGTTTGGATTGGTTTGGATTGGTTTGGATTGGTTGGATTGGTTTGGTTGCGTTTGGATTGGTTTGGATTGGTTTGGTTGGTTTGGATTGGTTTGGATTGGTTTGGATTGGTTTGGATTGGTTTGGATTGGTTTGGTTGGTTTGGATTGGTTTGGATTGGATGGGGTTTGGTTTGGTTTGGTTCGGATTGGTTGGGATGGGATTTGGATTGGTTTGGATTGGTTTGGTTTGGATTGGTTTGGATTGGTTTGGATTGGTTTGGTTGGTTTGGTTGGTTTGGATTGGTTTGGATTGGTTTGGATTGGTTTGGATTGGTTTGGATTGGTTTGGTTGGTTTGGTTGGTTTGGATTGGTTTGGATTGGTTTGGATTGGGATTGGTTTTGGTTTGGTTTGGATTTGGATTGGATTTGGATGGGATTTGATTTGGTTTTGGTTGGGATTGGATTGGGATGGGTTTGGATTGGTTTGGATTGGTTGGTTTGGATTGGTTTGGATTGGTTTGGATTGGTTTGGATTGGTTTGGTTGGTTTGGATTGGTTGGATTGGTTTGGATTGGTTTGGTTGGATTGGTTTGGATTGGTTTGGATTGGTTTGGATTGGTTTGGATTGGTTTGGTTGGTTTGGTTGGTTTGGATTGGTTTGGATTGGTTTGGATTGGTTTGGTTGGTTTGGATTGGTTTGGATTGGTTTGGATTGGTTTGGATTGGTTTGGTTGGTTTGGATTGGTTTGGATTGGTTTGGATTGGTTTGGATTGGTTTGGATTGGTTTGGATTGGTTTGGATTGGTTTGGTTGGTTTGGATTGGTTTGGATTGGTTTGGATTGGTTTGGATTGGTTTGGTTGGTTTGGATTGGTTTGGATTGGTTTGGGATTGGTTTGGATTGGTTTGGTTGGTTTGGATTGGTTTGGATTGGTTTGGATTGGTTTGGATTGGTTTGGTTGGTTTGGATTGGTTTGGATTGGTTTGGACTGGTTTGGATTGGTTTGGATTGGTTTGGTTGGTTTGGATTGGTTTGGTTGGTTTGGTTGGTTTGGATTGGTTTGGATTGGTTTGGATTGGTTTGGATTGGTTTGGATTGGTTTGGATTGGTTTGGATTGGTTTGGATTGGTTTGGTTGGTTTGGATTGGTTTGGTTGGTTTGGTTGGTTTGGATTGGTTTGGATTGGTTTGGATTGGTTTGGATTGGTTTGGTTGGTTTGGATTGGTTTGGATTGGTTTGGTTGGTTTGGTTTGGATTGGTTTGGTTGGTTTGGATTGGTTTGGATTGGTTTGGTTGGTTTGGTTGGTTTGGATTGGTTTGGATTGGTTTGGTTGGTTTGGATTGGTTTGGTTGGTTTGGATTGGTTTGGATTGGTTTGGTTGGTTTGGATTGGTTTGGATTGGTTTGGTTGGTTTGGATTGGTTTGGTTGGTTTGGTTGGTTTGGTTGGTTTGGATTGGTTTGGTTGGTTTGGATTGGTTTGGTTGGTTTGGATTGGTTTGGATTGGTTTGGATTGGTTTGGTTGGTTTGGATTGGTTTGGATTGGTTTGGTTGGTTTGGTTGGTTTGGATTGGTTTGGTTGGTTTGGTTGGTTTGGATTGGTTTGGATTGGTTTGGATTGGTTTGGATTGGTTTGGTTGGTTTCGATTGGTTTGGATTGGTTGGTTTGGATTGGTTTGGATTGGTTTGGATTGGTTTGGATTGGTTTGGTTGGTTTGGTTGGTTTGGATTGGTTTGGATTGGTTTGGATTGGTTTGGTTGGTTTGGTTGGTTTGGTTGGTTTGGATTGGTTTGGTTGGTTTGGTTGGTTTGGTTGGTTTGGATTGGTTTGGATTGGTTTGGTTGGTTTGGATTGGTTTGGTTGGTTTGGTTGGTTTGGATTGGTTTGGTTGGTTTGGATTGGTTTGGTTGGTTTGGATTGGTTTGGATTGGTTTGGATTGGTTTGGATTGGTTTGGTTGGTTTGGATTGGTTTGGATTGGTTTGGATTGGTTTGGATTGGTTTGGTTGGTTTGGATTGGTTTGGTTGGTTTGGATTGGTTTGGATTGGTTTGGTTGGTTTGGTTGGTTTGGATTGGTTTGGTTGGTTTGGATTGGTTTGGATTGGTTTGGTTGGTTTGGTTGGTTTGGTTGGTTTGGTTGGTTTGGATTGGTTTGGTTGGTTTGGATTGGTTTGGATTGGTTTGGATTGGTTTGGATTGGTTTGGATTGGTTTGGATTGGTTTGGATTGGTTTGGATTGGTTTGGATTGGTTTGGTTGGTTTGGATTGGTTTGGATTGGTTTGGTTGGTTTGGATTGGTTTGGTTGGGTTTGGATTGGTTTGGATTGGATTGGTTTGGATTGGTTTGGATTGGTTTGGTTGGTTTGGTTGGTTTGGATTGGTTTGGATTGGTTTGGATTGGTTTGGATTGGATTGGATTGGTTTGGATTGGTTTGGATTGGTTCGGATTGGTTTGGATTGGTTGGATTGGTTTGGTTGGTTTGGATTGGTTTGGATTGGTTTGGTTGGTTTGGATTGGTTTGGATTGGTTTGGTTGGTTTGGTTGGTTGGATTGGTTTGGTTGGTTTGGATTGGTTTGGATTGGTTTGGATTGGTTTGGATTGGTTTGATTGGTTTGGATTGGTTTGGATTGGTTTGGATTGGTTTGGATTGGTTTGGATTGGTTTGGATTGGTTTGGATTGGTTTGGATTGGTTTGGATTGGTTTGGATTGGTTTGGATTGGTTTGGATTGGTTTGGGTTGTGTTTGGATTTGGTTTGGATTTGGTTTGGTGGTTTGGATTGGGTTTGGTTTTGGTTTGGATTGGATTGGATTTGGATTGGATTTGGATTGGATTTGGATTGGATTTGGATTGGATTTGGATTGGATTTGGATTGGATTTGGATTGGATTTGGATTGGATTGGATTGGATTTGGATTTGGATTGGATTTGGATTGGGTAAGTGTTCGTAATGTTTTGAGTAAGTGTTCGGAACCCATTTGCCTTTATTTATTGTTGTTGTGCTAATTGTAACTGATGGAAATAGTCTTTCGTCTTTTTCTTGTTAATTTTAGGAAACTAAAATATTTTTTACCTGACAGGAATTTAAGACAGGAAAACAAACTCCTTTCTGCTAATTGGAAAACCAACACCTTAGCTGGTCAACTGGAAACCCATAGTTTATAAATTACGTAAATTAGTCGTATAGAATTTCACCGGCACCGACAGCTTCAAACAAAAGCAAGGCAATATGCACATGTTAGGAAACTCTCACCGATGATCGAGAGAAACCACAAGGGGATGTGGTAGTGACGGTTCCAGTGGTTGCACCACAGCTCCTTTGGTCTTTTGTTCGGTCTTTTTCTCATCGCCAATTGGTCGATTCCGGATAACCACCCGAATTGAAAAAGAAAACGACCGATGATTGTTGGCTAATGCTATTGTGAAGCGTTGTGTCCGACAGTGCCTCGTATTCGAATGAATAGTTAGGAGGCAGCAAAGTTCCAAAACGAACAGATTCCACTTGAGCATGGCACCCAAACCGGAATAGGTTTTCGCTCCATTCAATAGTTGTATTGTTTTAGGATTATCGTTCGCACAGCATGGTGGTGGCAGCTTTTTTTGTGTGGTGTCCTTTTGGGGAAATTATGGGCTTGGAAAAGGATTGAATCCCACAAAATACCTGTTCCCATTTTGCGGTAATCCGATCACTTTCGAGTGACCCACTCCCCGTATCCATCATTTATGGAATTTCGCTCTGTCCTAGCGTAAACCACAAAAATGACATGAATTTTTGATGAAAGAGATATTTTGGTCAAGGGCAATTCAGAATCGGTCGAACCACAAAAAAGACTGTATGTGCGGTGCTTTATTCTAATTGAATACAACCTCGAATGAAAAAGTGGAGATGTCCACCTTAATGGCTTTTAGACTTTGCGTTTTTTCATTCCTTTCGTTCGAATCAAATGATAATATTACACTCTATGTTTATTAGAACATCGAGGTAAAATTTTGTAGCATAACGATTAGCTGAACACGAAATCCGTTTCGTAGACCATCAAACTTAACAAGCGAGGGTAATAGATATGCTGCATGAGACAATGATTCAAAGTGACCGGACCATAGAACTCCACTCAAAGGCAATCTAAATTTTGAGATTGCTACAAGCGGAACAGCACAACTTCGTCAACGGCATGTCCCAAAACTGTTGTTTTCCTCGGAGGTTAATTTCAGACCGAAAAGATAAAGCCATTACCACGATTTCCTTCTGTTTGAATAGCAATCCTTCGGGGACCATCCATTCATAATGATCGTTATGAGACGGCAGCTTGTGGAACAACCAGTCAACGGCGACGACGGCGACAGAAGCTACGAGTATCCGCATCCTCATCGTCCCATCTCCGCCCGCCAGCGCGAATGAAGTGCTCCGGAGTTGTGGACTCTGCTACCGTTGCCTGCCGCTGTGATTTTAAGTGTCCAAATTGCTGGCAATAATTTTTAATATTCATTCTTTGTCCGCCTCAGGATTCCGTTTCGAGAGATATGTTCTAGAATACAGTCGGTTCGGTTTGGGTTTGGTTTCCGTTTCCAGCAGACGGGAAGACAGTCACAATCATTCCATGGGGAATCGTTCAGAAGTGGAGATGTGTTTGCACACTGTTAAGACAATTCCTGGGAATCTATTATATGAATGGCGTGAATTAAGTTAGCGATATTTAAAATGAACTTTATTTTAGCTGTGGCTGAAAGTGAAAGGTGGTTCCATGATTTGGTTTTGTATTTAATGATTCAGTTAGCTGGTTGAAGTGCCATGACTTATGACTTTATCATTTCTACAACTTGTTCGATGCGCTAAATTAAATTTAAATTATAGCTAAGTCTTTCATACATACTGGACGTCGAAGGAATCTTCAAGCAAGTGCATTTGAAATCTTAAATCCAGAGCAAAGAGCCAAATAAAGACACAAAATCGTGTAATTTGCCCAGCACCAGCCTAAGGCGCGCATGGAAAGAGCAGCTTTACTACGGCCAGATCAGTTGTTGTTGCACTGAAAACACAGAGAATCAATAGGTGATCGAGTCGGGATTAACAATCACCTTTTTTCTTTCTTTTTCTTTTTTTTTTTTTTTTTTAAATGGCCCACCACTATCCCCCACACCAAGAAGCTCATTTTCGGAGCTCCCTGGTAATGGACGCATCTATATTTTTTTCAAACATTATAATTTAAGGAAATAACAAGGAAATAACAAAAAACAAATATGTATGCTACGGTATGTGTGATGGACTATTTACAACAACAGTTATGAATAGGTTATACCCAGTGGAACTTGGTTCCTTTAAAGGGTTTCCTAATATGCATTTAAGAGTTGATACAAAATTATTAACTTTTTTTAAAAAAAAAGAGTGTAAATGTTCACAATTAAGGCTGGCGATTGATACGATTCAAACTATAAAAGTAAGTTGATATTGGACTTAAAATGTTGTTTTAATCTGGTTTTAATCAAATCACGATTGTTAATGGTTTTAAAATTTTCTGGAAGGAAGTTGTATACTGATGGACCATAAAAGGAAATTCGCATTTGGCCCAAACAGGTGGTTGCACTAGAGCGCAATAGATTACTTGCAAATCGAGTATTATGTACATGGTTTTGTGTCGTAAAGTTGAGATTCTGATGTGTATTTGCATTTTTCAACACGTCGTGGATAAACAAGCATGTCTGTAATTTGCATAGCCCACGTAGCGGTAGGATATTGTGTGGCAAATCAGTATAAAGTTGGACAGTAGGGTAAAGTCGTGGTAGCTGCTAAATAATTTTTAGACACCTGTTTTGCAAAACTTGTATTTTTTGTAAATTTGATTTACTAGCATGATCCCAAACTATAATTAGATATTGCATGAGTGAGTGTATGCAGCCATAGTAATACGTCAGAAGAGCGTTTCTTGGTACGTATTTTGACTCGATACATCAAACCGCATAATGAAGCAATTTTACTCCGAATTTGCTCTAAATGATCTTTCCATGACAGTATAGGATCGAGTATTATACCGAGGTATTTAAAGCTTTTCACTTTCTCTAACTCTGTAGACCCAACTGACGGATTACTGTGCAGAGGAATTTTTTTTCTCGGTGAATGGAACAGCATGTATTTAGTTTTAGATAGATTTAGGGACAGTAAATTTGTATTAAAATAATTCATAAGCAAGTTCATGTCGTAACTTATACAAGAAACAATGTATGACGAATTGAGATTTGGATAAAATCGTGCTGGGGCCCTCCTTAGCCGTGCGGTAAGATGCGCGGCTACAAAGCAAGACCATGCTGAGGGTGGCTGGGTTCGATTCCCGGTGCCGGTCTAGATAATTTTCGGCTTGGAAATTGTTTCGACTTCCCTGGGCATAAAAGTATCATCGTGCTAGCCTCATGATATACGTATGCAGAAATGGTAACTTGGCTTAGAAACCTCGCGGTTAATAACTGTGGAAGTGCTTAATGAACATTAAGCTGCGAGGCGGCAATGTCCCAGTGGGGGATGTAATGCCAACGAAGAAGAAGTGCTGTATCGTCTGCAAATAGTTTTGGAATACCTTCCAATGGCATGTTTCAAATATCGTTAACATATAGCAAAAATAGAAGGGGCCCGATATTACTTCCTTGCGGAACTCCAATAATTATAGTCTTCAGTAAGCTCTGTGAATCATTTTAGGCCACGAATTGTTTTCTATCGGTCAAATAGCTACGAATTATATCATTTGCTAATCCACGAATCCCATAGCATTCCAATTTTTGCAATAATATATTGTGATTTAAGGTAACATATGTAAAAATACATAGGGACAGTTGACGATAAAAAAGTATGAAGATAATTCGATAATTGTTCGTGCTTCTCGTATTACGTTAATGCACAAGTACAAGGACTGCAAGCTGAATAATCTTCAGTTCTTACCACGAGATCATGCGGAATTTATCGGTGTGTCATGTGTGGGCTCTGTTCTACGTCAGAGGGTCGTTGTGGCTAACGTATTCCTATCTAATATGCAGTGACTATCATAGGACCGAATTAGTCTATTCCCATGAAGGTAAAGGGTATGTGTGCTGCGAGGCATTTTGATGAGACAGGTCATTCATCATCGGAGGTCGTGGAGAAGCTTGGTTATTTTTACACTCCTGGCAGTCCCTATGGACATCTCGAAAGGCTGATTTCAGCTTTGAGATTTGGTAGCGCTGACGCACTTCGTTAATCGTTGTGTGATGATTCTGGTGATTAACCCGTTTGTGGAAGTCGAGGAGTATGATCTTGGTAACTGAATGACTGGTCGAGCTGCATTGTTGGGAATGAATATGCAGGCTTGCGTTCTCCTTTGAATTCTAATGACGTTTGCTTTGCTAAGCGCGAGAATTGTTTATCTGTGTGAGAACCTCATTGTCTACCGTTGGCTCACTTTGATTGTCAGTGATCTAAAGATAGTACTTGTTAAGCGAACACCAATTATGGCAGTCTGAAGCTCGGAATGTGCGACAAAGGTGTGTAGCTGGACGTCGTTGTCTTTAGATGTGGATGTTAAAGAACGATAGCATTGTAGGATTTGGAGTTCTGCTATCCCAGGAAAAGCTGCAAACCAGATTGACCACTGTTTATGGTTTATTGTATCGTCACATCCGATCGAAGAGTGCCACATTACGTGAAGAAGTCTCTTTAATATCATCAAAAAGTGTCCAACAAGGATCAAAAACCATCATCAACGTTTGCTATACTTATCGCTACGTCACGTTGGTCGACGACTTTCCAATAGAAGAATTTCGTACAACCGAGTGGATATTTTAAACGTAAAGTAGTCTGGAGACGTGTTCCACTACATCCTAAGGACCTTTTCTGCCGAGTTGTCGATGCAGTGGTTTTCTCTGCGGTTGAAGGTTCATCCAGCTGCTCAAGTACTCTGGAGGAATTAGATGTCTAGTTCCTAATGTCAAATCTAGCCATCGCATGTATTTTACTCGCATTATTTGTTAGTTGGATAGCTTCTTCATCATATTCCACACTTAAAAGCATATCATAGAAATAGTGTCGCTTAACGGTTGCTTTAACGGGTGGTCCTGCTGGAACTTACTTGGGTGCAGATTGTTCACGTACTGTGCCGTGTTTGGTGAGCAGCACGCTCCGCAGCTCATGACCTGCACGATGTGCGGCTCAACTTCCGTTACGGTCTCTTTTAAGTAAAAGCGCCGGCAGTGTTGGTTAGCATCTCGAATATGGGTCTGGTGATACATTTCCAGTATGTCACCGCAAACTGCGATCATGTATTCTCGGAATTGTAACAGCACTCTCAATAATGAGACATTTTCTACATAATTTGCAATCACGAACAGCAGCTGATTCGTAGCTGAATTCTGAAAATCGTCTTCACTTCACGACGTTCTAACAACCACCTTAACATGAAGTGAAGGCCTTCAGATCTACACGCGCAACCAATGATCTACAGGCCTGTTTTGTAAATGTAATGTACCCGTTGTGGTACATATGATATAAAGTGTATATGGAAGATCTTCACGGTTATCCAAGAGATCCCTGAAGTGAAGGTCATCAGGTCTACAGGCATAACCAATGATCTACAGGCCTGTTTTGTAAATGTAATGTACCCGTTGGAGTACATATGATATAATGTGCGTATGGAAGATCTTCACGGTTATCCAAGAGATCCCTGAAGTAAAGGCCTTCAGGTCGACACGCGTAACCAATGATCTACAGGCCTGTTTTGTAAATGTAATATACCCACTGTGGTACAAATAACAGAATCTGCGTTTGAAAGCCGTTCGCGGATATCCAAGAAATACCTGAAATGGAGGCCTTCAGGTCGACACGCGTTACGAACTATCCAAAGGCCTGTTCTGAATATGTAATGTACCCATTATGAAGAGAGCATGTACCATATTTGAAACCGGGAAATTGATTTTTAGTTCCGCGTTTAGATCGAAAGGCCGTACTCTAGGAATTTCTTGGATGACCAAGAACATATGCTGTGAACACATTCTGTTCTTTGTACTACAGAAAGCATGTACCATATTTGAAACCGGAAAACTAATCTTTAGTTACGTGTGTAGATCGAAAGGCCTTACTCCAGGGATTTCTTGGATGACCAAGAACATATGCAGTGAACGCATTCTGTTCTTCGTACTACAGAGAGCATGTACCATATTTGAAACCGGAAAACTAATCTTTACACACTTAAAATAAATCGCCGACTTCGGTAAAATTTTACCGAAATCTCAACCGCTGAACTGTTCGGTAAATTATTTTACTGATTTTCGGTGATTTTGACAGTTGAGCAATGGAAAAAATTACAAAAAATCTGTAAATTAATTTACCGAACAGTTCAGCGGTTGAGATTTCGGTAAAATTTACCGAATACTGTAAAATGAGCTAAGTGTGTAGTTACGTGTGTAGATCGAAAGGCCTTACTCCAGGCATTTCTTGGATGACCAAGAACATAGGTTGTGAACGCATTCTGTTCTTTGTACTACAGAGAGCATGTTCCATATTTGAAATCAGAAAATTGATCATCTACGTATGCTTTCTCTATACCACAAGGAGCATGTACCATACTTAAAACAGGACTGCAAATCTTTGTTCCTGAGCTCAATCCATTTCTTGGATAACTGGATGACTTATCTGTGACTTCATGCAGAATAACTATCATTTCGGTCAATTTTGAAAGTTTATTTCAGTTCCAGTTAACAAAAATTTCCAAGTGCAATCTCATTTCGACCGCATAAAAATGGTTTTGATTGTGCTGCCATTCAGTTAAATGCCTCAGTCTGTCAAACAACTAACACACATGCTTAACATGTACGTGGCTAGTGCTGCCAACAAATTTCTATCATGAAATTATTTCTCCTGTTTCAAACTTTTTTATTATGAATGACGAGTGTGTATGAAAAATATTTATTTGGAAAACTTTACTTGTATTGACTGCATGATGTATTATCAGATGTGTAACATAAGATTATTTCAGTTCAAACCGCCAGTTTGGCAACGTATTTTTCCAATACCAACAAGGCGACGAAGAAAATAAATTTCAAACGCTCTAAAGTTAAAAAAAAAACAGATCATTTGAACGCCTTCCGGTAGTTATTTTACAATTATTTTTCACTTGAGCAATAAACATTGCTTTTATTTAGTGCACAGTGAGAAATTTATGTGAAAAAGTGCGGTGAAAATCAGTGTTGCGCGTCTTCTATAGCAGTGAACGAACTGGATTTTCCTTCGTCGCACGGATAACCTAGGAAATTGTGCAAAAAGTCACAGTCGAAAAATTAAATTTAACTGTATTTCAAGTAAGTAACACCTTAATGTAATTTAAATAAATGCAGATCGTAGTGTACACTTTTTTCTATCTCGCCAGATGATTAGTTCATTACGATTCGCGAGTATTTAGGGATTTAGAATTTGATATGACGGATACTAGCGCCATGGACGAATTAGCGCATAACCCTATCTATTTGGTGTTTGGTTTCGGTTGCTCATGCCTATGTATTGCGTTTTGCCCCAGGTGAAACAAGCGCGATCTTGAATAGTTTGCAGTAGCCATCGAGCAAATAAGTACAGTGCGTGTTGTTAAATCAGTCTTCGGGAAAATACGTCAGACACGCGTTGTTCAATAGAAATAATTAGTCGCTTACCAAGGCGATTTCCAAAATATTTCCTTCCCAACTAACATACGATTCCTTTCCAGTGCGCTCATGGAGATGCAGAGGATTCCTCGGTCTCTTATTGCAATGAGTGTTGAATTAATTTTCCTCCCTTTTTTCTTATTGACTGTGAGAACGTGGCCGTTATCGTTATTGGTCTTGAATTAAAGAAACTCCGAAGCATGTACAGCGAGAATAGCTTTCTAGTCCCGAGAAAACTATTCAATTATTTGTTGTTTCTCGGCTAATCACGACTAGCAACTACGATGGGTATAGTCAATCAAGCTAAGCTAAGCTAAGCTACAAATCTTTTCGTTACCGACAGAATGGATGGGTTCGTTGTGATTTTGGTACATTGAGGTTGATCTTTGCCCTGAGAAGAACTGATTCATTTGTACCAGTCTTTCCTTCCTTGGGTGTGGGAGTAGCGACAGGAGCGCTGCATAACAATTCGGTTATAGAGGACACTGAAAGCTTCATCCTGCCGGTAATGGTAGCTCGCTAGGTTGATTGATGTCTAGTCCGAGATTTCGAGCGAAATACTCTGCGAGCCTTCGCGGGATGCCCTCAATAGGTTTATTCGTCTCATCATCTGCCAGACCGGAATCCTCGTCGTCCACTGTTTGATCTTCGACTGATGGTCAAGAATCTATGCACTATCCTCACTACTGATGACAACTCACTGCCAAAGTTCAGAAGCGCCTTATACTTCTTTTCCAGGTTTTGCTTCTCAACTTTCTTCCCCTCTTCAGTCTTCAGCATCTGCAACTTCAGCCCCCTTCTCGCTGCACTTTGTCCACTATTCTTAATTACCCCTCTCAGTGTCACCGAATGAGACCATGTTCCTCTGGAAGTTCTTCTAGAAACTTCGACACTTGTCCGGTTCCTTGGGGTGCCAATAACCGACGAACAAAGGCTACACATTTGACACAACTCCAACTCTCATTGGCGACCTCCTTCGTTGCCTCTACACAATCACAGTGAAACCAATTTTTGCACTTATTGTATTGAACCATATGCATATTACCAGGCCCATCACACAACTGACAATTTGACTGATGAACTGGACGCGCGTCTCGTTGCGGATTACGTCTTAACAGACCAACAGTATTTCAGTCTTTATTTACGAGATTCTCTGAAGGCTCTTTTAGGGTTGCACCTTTTCCCAAATGACCTCACTTGTCTACATTTACCTGGACGTTTATAGTAGGAGCTGCTGTACTGTCCATCGTGTTCGTGACATATCTCGCGCTTAGTTTCACGGGGGCGTAACTGTATTGATCGATTCCTCATAATTGATTTTATATTTTGTTAATAACTCAATTGTTTCAAAAGCTATTGTGCTAAGTTAAAAGTGATTATTGATTCTGGTGCAAGATACAATTATCCTTTATCACACCAAACCATTAAAACATCGACAAACTAGCGCAATTCGGTACAATAATAAAAAGAAAACATCGACGAAGAGAAATCGATCTATACAGTTACGACCCTATGAAACTAAGCGCGAGATATGGGCAGTTACTTGTCAACGCTGGTCTCGTTCCGTTCCCGGATCCGACCTTAGAATGCTTCGATATTATTCGATTCGGTTAAATGAATTTATTTTTGTACTACATTTGGCCACATAAAGCTCATCCTTCGAGTCCAGCAGAAGTGAGTCAGCTCCAGACAATCTCTAACATTTCTGATAATGGAATAAATTTTTACATCATCAGCGCAGAATATGCGTTTTCCTCGAGGCAATACAAGAGCAGCATCATTGATGAATAAGGAGGACCTAAGAGAGAGGACCTAAACTAATCCCTTGTGGAACTCCTGACGTGATTACAATACAGTAAACGTTCGATAACTGCAAGTCATTTAACTGCAATGTTTTTTAACTGAAATGTGATAATTATAATAGGTTTCCGGATCGCTAAACTTCAAACTAATGTCAGACTCAATGACAGCTGCATTGCGTTGCATATTTAGAGGCACTTTTATTGCATCTGACGTCGTTTGACAACCGTTTGTAGTCTAGAATGCGTTGCAGCTATCGAACGGCATTCGTTAAATGAAAAATAAACATGTTGTAGTTATCGAACGGCTACTGTAGTCGTAGAATGCGCTGCATATAGCGTCGTACTTTAATTGACCTTCCCGTCAAGTATGATTCAAAACAATCGAAGGCAGCCATGAAATCAGTATATGCTAAGGGTATGCGATAACACAATTTTTCCTGACGAAACGAAACGAGACGAAATTAGAAATGCTACTGTTGGATCGGAACGAAACGAAACGAAATTCAAATTTTATTCCGAAACTTCGAAACGGAACGAAATCCGGGTCCATTTGATTCGAAATTTTACGAAACGAAACGAAGTTTAATTTTTTTTCTGCGGAATTTTTATTAAAAGTTTTTAGCATTATATAGATAATGCAAAAAGGAATAAAATAAATCCGTGGAGGAAATAATTTTGTTTAACATTTTTAGAGTAAAATAAGGTCGATACAAGTAGGGGAAATGTTCCGATCTCCATCTCACTGTACATATATCCATCTCATCGCTAAACAAAGAAATGCGGCACCAAATTCGTCGCTTCTTTTCGTCAACATGCGTGCTAATTGCTGAAAAAAAAATCACAAAAATAGAAAACAAATCAAATTCCTTTCATTGCTTTGTTTTTGATGGGATGGAAATAGGAGCTTTGAGATGAAGTGGCGAACTGTTCCCCTATATAAAAAAATATAATAAATAAAGTTTTGATGCGACAACAAACAAAATCGGAAAATTGTAAGAATTTTCAAAACATTCTTAAACAAATCCGAGGAGGGTTTTTTTTATTTTAATATTTATTTTTTATAACCCTCTCCCCCCCTTGACCATTCCGGCATCAGTAGGACATAACTTTTATTAAATGTAACGACCTAAGAGCAAAATCAGCAATCCTCATTTTAAATATGAATCTGCAACATTTATTTGCCCAGCAGCTGTTCTAGATTCATTTTTTATACTAGGCAGTTGTCAAAAACTTAAAACTGCCATAACGCTCAGTTCCATTTACTGCAGATTTGAACCACGAATGAATCACGAGTTTCAATTATTTTGGTGTATGAATGCGTCATTTTATCTACGGATGAATCCACTTTGCAGTTACGGCGTCTTTCTTGGCAGCAACATAATGATTTCATTTAATTGAAACTTTTAAAAACATGCAAAAACATGCAAAACAAAACAACCAGCGAGTTCGTTCTATATTGCTCCAGATTCAAACTAGATCAGTGATCGATAATTTGAAGTGAAACTGAACCACTACTGATTTCATTCTACATAATTGTGACCCAAATGCCATAGGGAGAATCTAGCTTAATTTTACAAAAGGACAAGTAACAGGTTATTTTGGATCTATTCACCATTTTCAAAAGTATGCCCCTCACCATAAACAACGTGAAAATATTCATCGCCTAATATCGCTTAATATTTCCAACAAATTTCATATTGATTAGATCTGTTCACCATTTTGAAAAGTATTACGGATTCAAAGTGCCACCCATCCATTTCAATTAACATCTTGAATAAAGTATGCAGGTAAATTTTAGACCAAATTCATGAAGATTTATTGAATGTGTAAAACTTCCAAAATGGTCTTTTCAACAGATCTACGCAGTATGAAAGCTGTTGATTGCCATACAAAACTCGACTTTTTTACGTTGTGTGTTTTTTATGGTGAGGGGCATTTTTCATCCATCACTTTTTTTATGGAGTTGGCCTTGGAAGATAAACGAAAATCGTGACTGCTAGATGAAAACCTTTTTTCGTTTCATCACTTTTTCACAAATTCTTTGGTGCGCTGCGGTGGGAGTTGAACCTAAACAATAATATCCTTGAGATGCGCTGACAACATTTTCACGCTATCTGCATGTAGGCATCAGGGTCTGGGTCATTTGGCATAACGCCATTTGGCATAAAGTCATTTGGCATAAAGGCCATTTGGCATAACGGTAATTTGGCATAACGGACATTTGGCATAATTTTGAACTGCAACAAAAAAGTCGGTCATTGGCCACAATTTAGAACTGTTAAGGACAAGCATCTCGAAATCCAAGCAGAATTCACTCGCGTTTCAAGGGCACACCACTCAACTGCCATTTTTATTATTCCACGGATGCTGCGACACTGCAAAGCTGAAACAATAAAAACAAAAGTTGTCCACTGCCTCCGTATTGAGTGGTGTGCCCTCGAAAATGCGAGTGAATTTAGTTTTGGATTCTGTGACGCTTGTATTCTGTATTCTGAACAAACTTCTTTTTTCATAAAAACAATCACTTTTAATTTTGAAGAGAGATCAAATCCCCCATTGCATTATTGCGGGCAAAGGCCCACTTTTAAATAAGGGATCACTTCCTCCATTGCCTTAAACCGGGCAAACGCCTACTTTTAAAGATAAGGAATCACATCCACCATTGGCCTAATCCAAGCAAATGCCTACTTTTCAAGAAGTGATCATATCCACCCTTGCCTTAATCCGAGCAAGTGCCTAGTTTTAATGAAGGGATCACATCCATGCTTTAATCCGGACAAATGCCGACTTTTAAAGAAGGGATCATATCCACAATTGGCTTATGCCTAAACCTGGGCGAGCAACTACTTTTTAAGAAGTGATCACATCCACCCTTGTCTTAATCCGAGCAAGCGCCTAGTTTTAATGAAGAGCTCACATCCACCATCGCCTTATGCCGAGCGAACGCCCTAATTTTAAGAAGAGATCACATCCACAATTGTCGTAATCCGAGCAAGCGTCTACTTTTAAAGAAGGGATCACATCCACCATTGCCTAAATCTGGGCGAGCAACTACTTTTTAAGAAAGGGTAATATCCACCATTGCCTTAATCTGAGCAAACGCCTACTTTTAAAAAAGAGATTGCATCCACCATCCGAGCAAGCGCTCCATACTCGGCTAATGCATGCTTTCTTCGAAAGGATTGTGTATTTTATTATGTTATATTCACTATTCCAGGTTTTTTTAAAGCACCACTGAGTAGTAGTCAGTTATGCCAAATGTCCGTTATGCCAAATGGCGTTATGCCAAATGACTTTATGCCAAATGACCCACTCCCTAGGCATAACCCGTCCCGGATTATGTGGAACAGTCTACTTGCCACGCATTTCCTGGTGCCCCGGAAAACGTTCCGAATTCCATGATGAATCTGTAAAGCCGTTATTTCTGCAGCTCAGCAAAATGAAGAACAAATTTCCGTAAAAAATACGGTTATTTGCTGATTTTAGCAATAAAATGAGAGCTAGGACAATATTTAATAGTTCAATCGAGACTGCCTTGTTACTATTCAGTCGGTAGCTCTAAAGAGGTGATCGCCATGCCAGTATAACTTTATGAATTTGGTACTTCCCAATACAGGTCAGACTCGATTATCCGGAGTATCGATTTTATTTTCATTCCGGATAATCAAATCCTCCGGATAATCGAATCACCATAAAAAAATTAAATCTACAATTAAAAAATCTATTTTTTATTTTACTTGCAGTGGTATAGTCTATTATTTAGAAAAAAAAACCCTGAACAATCCACCTGCGGCATCGGTGACTTTCTGGTATATTATGAAAATAGAGTGTTTTTGCCATAACTGTTAAGTCCATAGTCAATTTTCACTATAAAATGATAAGGCAGGATTTGCATTTGAATGCAAGAATGGTTGAGAATACGTACAAAAAAATGGCGGAATTATTTACACGCTTTTTGTACAAAAAATAGTATTTTGGCCATTACTCATTCTATGCCAACAATTTGAACGCAGACATTTATGATTATTGCTAAATAATAAAGCAGCAACACGTCCAAACTAACAACAAACTGTCCTACGGAAAACACACTGCACTGGCACGACAGAAAATCGGTACAATTTTGAAGCATTTGAATAATCTGGATCTTAAGAATCTAGAAAAGGTGAAAAAAATAAAGATTTCCATGATATACGGAATCAAAAATATCTAAAGGTAGAAGTTTAGGTCATGACAATGATCTCAATCGGAAAGATATGAATCAGTTCCAGAATCCGAAATAAATGAGATATCAGAGAATGCCTCAAATCTGGAGCATTCTCAAATCTGCAAAAGATCTAACAATCTACTAAATCAGGAAAACTTCCATTTCATTGCTTTAAAACAATGGTTGTTCAAACTGAATACTTTCAAAAGACAACGGAAAACAGACAATATTCAGTAGTCCAGTGAGGATTATTTCGCTTATCGAAGAGTTTCCACAACTAGAAGAGCACAAATCGAACAAACGCCTCAGAATACATTACATGTTACATACACAAACACAACAAACACAGTTAAACTTAAATAAAAATATAGCATACCAAAACGATGAGATCTACAAATTATTTTTACTTCACTGAACAATATTATTAAGATTAACAAATATGCATTACGTTTTATACTTGAACACTTGAACAAAACATCGAAGAAATTTTCAAGTCGCAAGATACATGCGTTTCTGTTGAAGATGCAGTATTACATAGTGAGATTTAGTGAAAGAACTTATATGTATAAAATATTGAGTAGAGTTTGAATGGCTTTACTTAGCGGCGCAGCCGATTTTTTTAATTATAAAGAAATTGGAATTACTAAAAATTAATTTCGAAATTCCGCGAAATTCCGTTAAATTTCGTTAAAAAAATGATTTTTCCGTCGAAATTTTTTTAATTTAACGATACGAAACGAAATTAGAAAATTGGATTTCGCCATAATAAAATTCCGGATGTCCTAAAACGAAATTTTTCGAAATACCGCATATGCTTAGTATATACCTACTGCATCCACTTGAAATCCAGCATCCACTAAAAGTAGGATCGATGGATGCTGGATTTCATCCTACACAACGACGTCGTAAACTCGACTGGATTGTGTTTACGGAACGTTTTGGAAAGAAACCGTGCTTTTGGCTTCTGCATAATTCACACAGTGCTGTGTTTACGACAATTTCGATTGGCTTGGAGAAAGCAAGTTTGTTTTTATAAACTTTAGCATGCGTAGTAATTAGTTTATCAAATTGTAGTTTAAACTTTTCTTCGAACCAAAAGCTCTTCTGAAGGATTAGAATAATTTGACGATATGCAATGCATACACCAAAAATTACATAGACATTATAAAAAGTACCACCCAAAGTTTCAGGGCCATAAGGGCAAACACTTGAAATGTAAATATTATGTAGACAGAAATAAAGAAAATAAAAATAAATCTAACAAAATGCAAACAATTTACCCAAAGTTGACTTTATTCAACTCAAAGTTGAGAATACAGTCAAACCTCTATGAGTCGATGTTCTATGACTCAATATCGACTAGGCAAATTGTGCCATATTAAAAAATAGTTTCTGGGTTACTGTGATGGTCCCTTCAAATAGCTTTCCAAGGATTTTCTACTCCACATCTCGAAAATTCCATAAGTCGATGGTCCCTTCAATATCGACTCATGGATGTTTGACTGTATTGAATTAACTCATTATTGTGCTGAGACAACTATCAAGGGAACGAAAGAAAAAACTAGGTAACTAGGTAAACTATGAACCATTTTTTTGCAATGTTCTCATCGGTAAGTATGTTGAATTCAAATTAAGGGTTGATGTTGATTTATTTGTTTGTGAAAGGGAAATTTTAGTAGAAAAATGATTAGAAAAGTGATATCATCAGTGCAGTGGCGTACCCACGGGTGGGGACATAAAACCCCCTCCAGAGACAAAATTTCTAGAAGAATTTTTTTTTCAAACCCTCTCAAATTAAAAAAAAATGTTCAGAAAACCCCCCAGACCAATTTTCTGGCTACACCACTACATCAGTGATATTTTGCCCTCATGACATTGAAATAAATTTGGGAGAAAAAATAATTACCTCATTTTCCAATTCCTGCAACAGTTGGGTATAAGTCCCTAGGACTTTACAGCAAAGATGGGATCCAGTGTAGGTTTCTCTGCAGGATTACTGGACGGTAGTGTGTAGTGGTTTGACGTTCCGCTGCGTCAGAGCCGATTCCCACGGTGTTAATACCTGATAACAATCTTAGCATGCTATTGCCAACAGAGATTCGGTGGGTTCAAATCGAATCCTGAGCCCGAAGACATCCATATGAAGGTATCCAAGTTTCGGAAATATTGGGGAGAGATCACAAAAGCCAGTGGGAGAGATTGTCGTGTCGCGTTTACTTGCTAGAGCTTTCTCATGCTTCAATAAAGTGGTTCCTTATTCTTAATGTTTTGGGTGCTACAGTCAATGTTTTGTGCGTTCCATTTGATTAAGTTTATTTTACGATTATCATCCTAATCCTACGGTTATTAATATTTGCGATCGTTGCAGCACAAACAAGCACGACAGGTAAAAGTTTGAGTCTCTAAATAGCAAAATTGCCGCAGATAGTTGGTTGTAGTCAGCAAAAGGAAGAACATACATCACATTACATCTAGGTAGTCGCCATATTTGCTATTGGAGAGATCGATGCATCTGTCTTGGTGGGTTTCTGACTACAAGCAGGTGGAGAAAGGAGCCCCAAATCTGGTAGGATTCTGTTGCAAACTCAACCTTGGAGTATTTATCCACGGTTACTCGATGATACTTGGTGCGAGAGGAATGTATCAATCTTCAACTCCTAGACCAGTTTCTGGACGTAGGGTGATCTTTGTCTTCAAGAATTGAACAATTATCTTCACAACAAATGAAGGTAGTACTAACAGCTGGAATCAAACCGAATGCAATCTCGATGTAAATTTTATAGTTCCTGCCAAAATCCAAAATCGAAGTTGTTTGATAATCAACCGCGGCCTCTGATCAATTGTGTTAATGCATTCTGTGGTGCCCTTCCCTTTCCACCAGAGTAAGAGAAGGTTGAATGTTGAGTTAGAATTTCGGTCTCCAGAGGGAATGCATGTGAAACGTTTGGGATTCGGTTGGAATCGATTCTGTTTTTCCTTCGACTGACTTCACTTTTGCGCCAAGCAGACGATCAAATACTAAAAATCCCCAAAAACTAATCAAACCCCAAACCAATCTGAACTCTTTCTAAAAAATCTAAAAAATGGTGCGAAAGAAAATGATGGAGCCACCCTTCCACTATAAGTGCTTACGTAATATGTGTACGGCCCCTGACCACAATTATTATTGGATATATTTGGATGTTGGCATGGAACATTTTTGCGAAAAAAATACTTTCTTGGTTGGAAACATACTTTCGGTTTGGGTTTGCAGTGCACTAATTGATGTGGCTGATTTTTTTATTCATTTGAAGGTTGATTATTTAAAGATTTCCTGCTTTGATGTTCTGCTTTTGCTTTGGGCGTGTTTGGGTTTAGGCACTTTGGTTGAGTACGGGGTTCGGTACTTGCTGTTCGAATATATGGATGGCAGCGTCTCCGTCACCGGCATGTTCAAAGTTGAAAGGCTTGTTCCGCAGTCTAACAAATGTGGCATTAAAGAAAGCACTAAGCTGATATGTGGGAGGCTCGATTTGCGTAGTCTGATTGTACATAATTGCCTTGAAGGTATAACTTGGTGAGACTGAAAAGTGCGAAGCCAAAGCTGCGTTGAGTCGAGGGATTCAGGTATCTTCTTGTAATACATTTTCAATAAGTTGTTCAATTGTATGGGACATCTGCATGTCTGTAATGTCAGTTTGCTCAACCGTCTTGGCATGAGAGGATCGCTCCGATTTCTTATCGAAAATCATCCTAGCTGCATTGTACGATATTCCTTCGTCTACTCTAATCCGTTGTATATGACACTCTCGTTTGTACGCCGGGCAGTGATGGCTTGCGAGACCATGATCATGTGATTCGCATTTCTTGCAATATTGAATACCGGAGCAATCGCTGCCTGGATGGGTTTCTGAGCATTTTCCACAAAAGATTTTCTTTTTCAGACAGCTGTGGGTTCTATGCCCGAAACCCCAACAATTGTAACATTGCATGGGGTTTGGGTAATACGGTCTTGTACGGCACTGAAAGTATCCAAAGTGGATTACGTTGGGAGCACATGCGCCACGAAAGGTAACAATTAGCGCCGAAGTTTTTTCTGGTTTTCCGCCGTTTCTTTTAATTATTCTACGGACCTTGGTTACGTTTTGATCGGCTAATTCCATGAGGAGTTCTTCGTCGGTCATGTCGTAGACTTCATCGCAATTGACAACACATTTGGTTGTATTGAAAGTCGGATGTTCTTCGATTTTAATGCGGGTACCGTCAATCAGTTTTTGCATGGTTAGAAGCCATTTAACCTGACGGAGGCTTCTCACTCTCAGTGCGTAAGTTTTGCCATTAGATTCTTTGAAAGCTCCATCAAGATTGCCGGCGTAATTTTCGAAAGACTTGCGAATCATGAAAGGGGCATTGGGCAAGGGGCCACCATCGATACGGGATACTCTTAGTAAGTGTAATTTACCGTAGATCCCATTAGAATCGAAAAAGGATGAAAGGATGGCCTCATCAAATAAATAGGACTCTTGAGACGGTGGTTCTGTGTTATCACTTTTATCAAACCAGTCGAATAGTGTATGCTCGCTGTCCCAGGTGGTCGAGCCCTCGAAGTTGTATGCCATCTTCTTAGGACTCGATGGAGGATCCTGAGCTTCTATTCCATAGTCGAAACATATCAGATCTTCTTTCTCGCACGCTCTATGACTCTCATAAAGAGCTTCACTAGTATTTAAGGAATTGTCCATTCTTGTCACTTGTCACATAGATACCAGCCGATGCAATCACTGTTCACTCTCTTCGATACTTGCGTTGGCAGAGTTCTCGCCCGACACGGATAAAAAACCAAGTTTCACTTTCTTGTCCCTTGTTTCGTTTACACTATAAGCAAAAAAAAACTCTGATATTTTTATATTTCTGTTGGCAAGGTTGGTCGAAACGAGAAAAAACGGCTGAATCGACTCCCCTTCTGCTTTTCATCGCGCGACGATAAGTAACGATTTTTTTTCGCTTTACA
This sequence comes from Armigeres subalbatus, assembly GCF_024139115.2. Lineage (NCBI taxonomy): Eukaryota > Metazoa > Arthropoda > Insecta > Diptera > Culicidae > Armigeres > Armigeres subalbatus. Next base: position 165,975,911 of record NC_085139.1, read on the forward strand.
ACATGACAGGTTGATGCTCTGCAAAAGCTGCAGCAAATCTTCTTCTGAGTAAGTTTGTAAAAAAAGACGACGTTTGAAGTCTCACTAATGCAGTTCTAGATAAAAATCGATGTGAGGCTATGGGGAAACGGATTCATCTCTATGGAAAAACGGCTAGATGCCAATTCGGAATTGAAAGCCATGTAGGTGATATCAACCCAATATGCATCCCCTAAGCTTTTCGATGTTCTTATCAATATAAACAAGATTACGGAACCATTTCAACGTGCAGATAAAAAATGTCCAAAACTAGCTACATTTCACAATGATCTCCTATTCAAAACAAAAAGGTTTTCGAACCTTTCTAACACATTTAAAATATGTTTTAAGAATTGCCCTGGGGCAAAACGCTCGAACGGTGCACGGTGGCTAAAATCGTGTTTTGTGCGCGTTTATTCAATAGTACCTTTATTATGTGATTTAGTCGCCATCTTAGAGACATTTTATCAGTAAGTCGATGCGCATCTTTGGGGGAATTCAGCCTTATGATTAATTCCCTAAAAAGTGAGATGAACCATTTATGTTATACACTTTACAACACGCAAGGTATATGTTTTCGCGAGAGTTGTAGCAAAAGTTCTCCTGAAAAACTTTGTCGAAGACTCCAAGTTCGTAATTTATTTACTTCTGGAGATTTATTGTTTTTTATGCCAACAAGCTTTGAACATGTTCGACGTACGACATATACGGCACGCATACAAGAATATGGAGACGCATGGTGCCTTGGTTCCTCCACTCCTTCTGATGGGAAATTGATTTCTGCTTTGTATAGTAGGAAATGGTTTTTGATGCAACATACGCTTATAACTCTTCAGTCCAGGTATGAATTTAAAGTTCATCACTTGTACTTTCTTATGTGTATGAAATTAACACAAACATTCAAAAAATGTAGAAATGAACATTTAAAACATATGATGAAAAAAAAAACATTTTCAAGGGGTTGTAAGCATAAAACTGGAAAAATTTCTAAAAGTAACAGAATTACGAACTTGGTGTCTTCGGCAAAGTTTTTAAGAAGAACTTTTGCTACAACTTTTATGAAGAATCAAACATTATGTGTCGTGAAGTTCAAAACATATTTTTTTCATCTCGCTTTTAGGGGGATTGATCAGTCCAAAGATTCTTCAGATTCCAAAGAAGTGCATTAAAACACTGATAAAATGTCTCAAAGACGCGTAATTGACCTTTCCCGTCAACATTTTTTATTTGCTCAATCGATTCTTTGGCTTATTTAAGGTCAACTTTCCGGAAGAACCCATATTTTTTGCCACCTCTAAGTATTTTTAAAATTTAAAACAAAAATCGGAAAAGTGCTGTTTTTTTAATTGGTCTGATTTTGAACGAACATCTGGTGAATTTTGCAGGCCGGTTCACAGCAGCACTTTTTCGGTTTTTGTTTTCAATTTTGAAAATAGTTAGAGACTTCAAAAATATGGGTTATTTAAGAAAGTTGACCTTAAATAAGCCAAAGAATCGATTGAGACAATAAAACGAGATAAAATTTTTGACGGGAAAGGTCAATTGCATAATTAAGGTACTATTAAAAAAATGTGCTCAAAACATCATCAACAATCTTACGGCATATCAATCTTCACGATTTCAAAAGTTTTACCTTCGATGGTAATTTTGTACTTTCTGCACCTTATGTGAACCAGTTGGAACCAGTAGAAGGGTCGACCGTTTACCGCCCAAGTAACATTTTAAGATTTATCATGCTCTATAAGAGGTTTTCATGACCAGTTGCTAATAAAACTTATAACTCCTTAAATATCTTGGCTGTGCATATGCACAGCATATGTTTCGAAATGGACAAATTGATATGAAATTTGCGAAAAAGAATCCACGTGTCTTGGAGGGACTCGAACCCTCAACCTCCTACTCTCTAGATAGGCGTGATAACCCCTACACAACAAGACCACTTAAAGGTCACGTTTGCGGAAAAGCCATCAGAATCCGAGTACCAACCTCCACCGCGGTTAGCTCTCTTTTTGCAAATTGAATATCTTTCGGATGCTTGATTTGTCCAATCTCCACATGCGCTTTACTATTGTATATCCACAGCCAAGCGAGTGCACATTGTTTATTAAACGAGAGGATCGCACTCCATGCCCCCCAGTAACTGTCTGGGCGGGACGGTATAGAATGCGAATTCAATCGCACTCTGCTGTGCCAAAGGCTTGCTTGGCTAAAGCATTTGATGAGTTTGATTGCCTTTACGTAAACGGTCGCGTGTACTCAGACGACTAATGACGGTGAAAGACCGACACTTGATTACAATTAATTGCATATTATTCGGCAACTCGGCCGTACGAAAACCATTTTTTTGTTAAATATCTTGGCTGTGTATATGCACAGCATATGTTTCGAAATGGACAAATTGATATGAAATTTGCGAAAAAGAATCCACGTGTCTTGGAGGGACTCGAACCCTCAACCTCCTACTCTCTAGATAGGTGTGATCCAAGCAAGCCTTTGGCACAGCAGAGTGCGATTGAATTCGCATTCTATACCGTCCCGCCCAGACAGTTACTGGGGGGCATGGAGTGCGATCCTCTCGTTTAATAAACAATGTGCACTCGCTTGGCTGTGGATATACAATAGTAAAGCGCATGTGGAGATTGGACAAATCAAGCATCCGAAAGATATTCAATTTGCAAAAAAGAGAGCTAACCGCGGTGGAGGTTGGTACTCGGATTCTGATGGCTTTTCCGCAAACGTGACCTTTAAGTGGTCTTGTTGTGTAGGGGTTATCACGCCTATCTAGAGAGTAGGAGGTTGAGGGTTCGAGTCCCTCCAAGACACGTGGATTCTTTTTCGCAAATTTCATATCAATTTGTCCATTTCGAAACATATGCTGTGCATATGCACAGCCAAGATATTTAACAAAAAATGGTTTTCGTACGGCCGAGTTGCCGAATAATATGCAATTAATTGCTTATAACTCCACCAAAACCTCTTCATGACATCATTAAGATAGCCTTCCGGCCTAATGGACCAACCTAGAAGAAGTTATTAAAACCGTATTAAGAGTAGTAATAAAACTACAATAAAACATTGTATTGAATTTGTTGAAACTCTATAAGAGGTTGTCGTGACCATCATAAGAGTAACAATAAAACTGTTTCAATTTCATATTATGGATTTTATTTATTGTCATTCGATTGCCTTTGTTTTTATTTTCAATAGATAACAATGTCCCCTATGTAAATCTGATGTGTGGAAAATAATGTTTTTGATTTGATGTTGAAAATGTAGCATTATTTAAGTAATTCATACAACAAAATGACATGCGCAACCAAATTTATCGTAAATATTGAGTTTGTAGAAGCTTAAAATCAACGCGCTTTGAAATTATCGAATAATCACATCAAAACTGGAAATTAAATAATTTTCCAAACTACTCAAAATATTTCAATTTCAAATAGTTTGTAATAAAGTAATCATGCTTCTATCAAAAAACCTCAGAAATAATTTAATTCCACTATAAATTAGTCTATTTGATCGAAATTGATGTATTTTTTTCAATCACCGCTATGACGTTGATCATTATTTCAACATGGCGACATTCCTTTTTATGAAAACAAAAATCTGGCGATAAATAGCTCAATGGCTTTTGTGATAACCTCAATAATTCTCATTGGTTATTTCATGACCGTTTTAAACATGCTATAAAACTTTGTCAGGATTACACTTCCCCATGACATTCATGTCATGACATTCCGTGACATTTTTTTAATCACGCCCTCATGGCTCACACTTTGTATTTAGAACAATGATCAGTTTGACAAAGTTCTAGGGCCCTTTAAGTACTACATGTTAATAAAAAAATCCGAGCTGTAAATGACTTTTGGAAAAAGTTATTAGAAAATTAGTAATAGCAATGCCATGACATTTTTTTGACATTTTCCATCACTGCTTCGGTTCGATAACATGCAGCCTAGTGGCTGAGGCGGGAAGCACTTATTCATCCTACGGGCAACGATGCCAAATCTGTGGAAATAAAAGCTCTTGGTGGATTTGCGGATCCGTATAAGAAATCCACGAATGCTAGTAATTTCCTGAAATTAGTGAATCTACGAATATATAGAATATTACTCATTCGTGTTTTCTTCCTTTTTTAGAAACCGGAAAATTGAAATCATCGTGAATTAAAATGATTCTTCATTGTATCGGCTTTTCATGAAAAGCCGCAATCGAATTAAGTGCATATATTTAACAGCATTTCATATGTATGTGTCTCATTTCTCAAATCAATATCAAAACATAAGAGTTACAGTTGAATAATTTTCAAATAACCCTGCTCATAGAACATAATTAATATTGGCAGAAATCGAATTGTTTTTGACAAACCTTTATTGGTATTATTGGATAACACCGGAGATTCTTAGGACCAGGGGATTTTTTACCTGTCGCTTTTTAGTTATTTTTTTTTAATTTGGGAAATGAGAAGCATCTTAAGTTTATCAGAAACACATGTCACTCACATTATGTCGGTAAAAATATGCTAATCTCATTATGCGTCTTATTGCATGATTCAGGTATAAGTTATACAGCAACACTGCTTTCCAAATTCAACATGGCGAATAGATCGAGTTTTGTTGTTTTAAAGCAGTGACCCAAACTGGTTTTATGACGCATTTGAAAGCAATAATAAAACTATTATCAAAACTTCAAAGCTAGCAAAATGTTTAGTTTTAAAACATGGTTTATAAGAGTTTTATGGATATCTCAAGAGTGATATAAAACCTTTGCTCGATAGCATTGTTTATGACCACCATAAAACAATGGGCTTTAATTATTACCACAATAAAACCTTATTAAAATTCATATAAAACCCAACGGTCACAGAATTGTTACTTGGGCGATAGTTGAAAACAAGCAAACCCCATCTGCATGGTTCAATTTTTTAAAAGTTATGACATTATGTAGTAGTTTTCTACTTTCTGGAGTTCAAGTATCAATTGTTAGAATAAGCAACCCTCATCTTGCGGCACAGCAAACAAGTAGTGACTGAAATCGGTTGTCGGGTTGACTGGGTACCGGAGTCAATTCTTGAAAATAAGCAAACCACTGGCCGCGCCTGATTTTTGGTAATGGTGGGATATTTTCGGGGTAACCGATTCATTTATAATTTGTCGTCAGTAGTAAGAGCTACAATTGAAAGGTTAAGTGATAAACCAATTTAAAAAAATGTCAAGCAGTTTCAAATATTACCTCCTCTATAAACTGCTTAGTAATGTATTAAAACAGTTTCTAGGAATTCTTTGGAATGTTTTTCCAAAAACAGGAGGATATCTGAAGAGGTATAATAATGGATAGACTATAGTCGCGACATTTTGAGGTTTTTTGTTAGCGAGCAATTTTTAAAATCAAAACCGGGATTTACTACTGTCCAGAATTCTTCAGATGTTCTCAAGAACTCTTTGGAAATTAACTTCTGACATTTTTCGTAAATATTTAAAATCGTTTTTCAGGATATCCTTGGAGGATTTTTCTAGAAAATTTCATGGATAATTCCAAACATTTCTACTGGAACACTTTCGAAAATTATTCCATAGGATGGGATCAAAAATTGCATTCCCTCGCAAATTCCTCCAGTAATTCCACCGGAAAGTCCTCAAAGAATTCTTTCCAACATTTTAGAACAAAATTTCAAGAACTATGGTTACCGCTCCTTGAATTCATACCATGTACCCAAATCAATACTATTCGAAAACAAATAATTGGTGCGCAAATTGTTTTATTTCACATTCTTGTGGTTTTTTCAACAGTGAGCACGTCGGATAACAACAAAACACGACACAAATTAAGCCTAAATTGACTATTTTGCTAATGTCATTGATATAGAAGCATGTTATTAATAATGAAACAGATACCCTACTTCAGACTACTTTGTAAATTTCTGAAATTCTTAAATTGCTCAAAGAATTTCTGTTCTAATTCTATCGGAATTTCTTCCAAGGATATATTTACAAAAATTCTCTGAAAATTACCTCAGAGATAAATCCAGAAGCTTTTTTGGAAAATCCTCAAGAAATTGCATTGAAAATCATAAGTAAAGTATTCCTAAACTCGTTTGAAAATTTCTTCGAAAACTCTTTAATGTTTTTTTTAAATAATTTCTCCAGAATTTTGTTTAGTAACTAGTTGGGAAATTTCTTTAGGAATATCTACAGAAATCGATTTAGGAATTTTGTCGGAATATGTTTTAGGCAATCCTTCAGAAATTCTTTCAGAAAAAAATCTTTCAATCCTAAAAAAAACTACTCCTTTAGGAATTCACTCAAATAGTTTTGAAAAGTAATTTGGAAAATTATACCAGCAACTTCTTTTGGCAATTTTTCTGGAAAATCCTTTGCAAATTTCTCTGGAAATTCCTTAGAAAGTTCCTCCAGGAAATCCTTCAGAAATCCGTTTAGTTCAATCTTTGCTTCCAAAAATATTAAAGGAATTATTCCGAAAAAAATAGTTTTTTTCGGAAAATTTATTAAAGAGTGAAATAGAAAATAGGGTAACGGTATCAATAGTGGAGGTATTAGTAGATCCACAAAAGAAAATATTTTTTAAAAATTGATAATTATGGGAAATGCACTGCTTTAATATCTTAGTCAATAGATAAACTAATAAATTTGCTAACAAAAATGAGATAGATGTCATTTAACATCAACAATTATCAAATATTGCTTGCACCACTATGGGTACACTGTTCCTTTAGTGGCGGTAAAAATTAATTTTTGTCCCTATAGTGGTGCTATCCATTGGTTTCTTATGAGACTCGCCACTATTGGTACAGTTGCACCACTATAGGTGCAAGGGAGTCAATTTTGTTAAGGAAAATCATTGTTTTCAATAGTGTTTCAAGCCAAATCTTAGGCTAAGTTGCATTTAACAGGATATTTAAAGCACGAAGCATCAACTGAAACCAACTGAAAAATATGATAAATCTCATTAAAACCGCACTACCTCCACTATTGGTGCTACCTCCACTAAGGGTACGGTTACCCTAATAAAACAATTTTCGGAAAAAGTTCCAAAAAAAATCCAAATGAAATTTCTTCCGGAAAAACTTTCGGATGATTCTTGAATAACATTCCAAAAAAATTTCGGAAGGTTTTGCTGAATCAATTTCCGTAGGTATTTCTGAGTTTTCCGAAGGAATTCCGATCAAATTCTCAAAGGAATTGGGTCCTAAAATGAAGATTCGATATTTGACTTTCTTCCAGGGAACGACGAAGCTATCATTCTGAACACTGAACACCTTCTGAATTCTGAACACTGAACGGAACACTCTTTAGTTCCAAACGTACTAGCAAAACACCGGGCACTTGACTCAAACTTTGACAGTTAATATATGGGCCTGACTTTTTGGACTGATGGTTCGATCTGAAATGTTGCCTTTTCAGCAAAAAAAAAGTTGTTCAGCTCAAAATATGTCTGAAAAAAAAATATGATCACCATCCTTAATGCCGCCTACAAATTGATATCCCAGATCATCTTCCGTCGTCTGTCACCATTAGTGAATGAGTTCGTGGGAAGTTATCAAGCCGGCTTCGTTGACGTACGCTCGAAACGGACCAGATCTTTACTGTACGGCAAATCCTTCAAATATGCCGTGAATACCAGGTCCCAACGCACCATCTGTTCGTTGATTTCAAGGCGGCATACGGCAGTATAGACCGCTTAGAGCTATGCAAAATTATGGACAAGAACAGCTTCCCTGAGAAGCTTACCAGACTGATCAACGCAACGGTGGATGGTGCGCAAAACTGTGTGAAGATTTCGGGCGAACATTCCAGTTCGTTCGAATCGCGCCAGGGACTAAGACAAGGTGATGGACTTTCGTGCTTGTTGTTCAACATTGCGCTAGAAGGTGTCATGCGGAGAGCCGGTGTAGCAGCCGGGTACGATTTTCAACAGATCCAGTCAATTTATTTGCTTCGCGGATGACATGGACATTGTCGGCCGAACATTTGCAAAGGTGGCAGAACTGTACACCCGCCTGAAACGTGAAGCAACAAAAGTTGGACTGGTGGTGAATGCGTCAAAGACAAAGTACATGCTTGTGGGCGGAACCGAGCGCGACAGGACCCGCCTGGGAAGCAGTGTTACGATAGACGGGGATACCTTCGAGGTGGTCGAGGAATTCGTTTACCTCGGATCCTTGCTAACGGCTGACAACAACGTTAGTCGTGAAATACGAAGGCGCATCATCTGTGGAAGTCGGGCCTACTACGGGCTCCAGAAGAAACTGCGGTGAAAAAATCAGCACCGCACCAAATGTGAAGACGCTGATAAGACCGGTAGTCCTCTACGGACATGAAACATGGACAATGCTTGAGGAGGACTTGCAAGCACTCGGAGTATTCGAGAGACGGGTGCTTAGGACCATCTTTGGCGGTGTGCAAGAAGACGGTGTGTGGCGGCGAAGAATGAACCACGAGCTCGCTCAGCTCTACAGCGAACCCAATATCTAGAAAGTATCTGAAGCCGGAAGGGGACGATGGGCAGGGCATGTTTCAAAAATGCCAGACAGCAATTCTGCAAAGATGGTGTTCGCTTCCAATCCGACAGGTACGAGATGGCATGGAGCGCATCGAGCGAGATGGGTAGACCAGGTGCAAAACGACTTGGCGAGCGTGGGGCGTATTCGGGGATGGAGAGATGCGGCCTCGAACCGTGTATTGTTGCGTCGAATTGTTGATTCAGTGTTATCTGTTTAGATGTAGACTAAATAAATGAATGAATCTATTTCCAAAGTAATTTCCTGAGAATTTTCCGAAAGAATCCCTCGAGAAAATGCAGAAGGAATTCTTAGAGGAATACCCAGAGAAAATCAAGAATGTCTGAAATTCCTTCAGGAGTTCCTTCGGAAATTCCTTTAGGAACTTGTTCGAGAATTTCTGAAGGAAATTCCGGAGGAATTGCGGGAGCCGAGGGATTGGAATTTCTGATGGAATATCTGGATGAATTTTCCAAAGGATGATTTTATAAAAGATCAAGTAGAATTTTTTGAAAGTATTTTTCGAAAAAAATCCTTCAGAAATTTTTGACGATTTTTTTCTAAATACATTTCCATAGAAATATACGATGGTATTGCCTAAAAGAAATTCTGGATGACTAACCGAAATGTCTGGAGGATTTTCTGAACGAATCATTTTTCTTTGGCAATCCTGAAGGGATTTCCGAAAGATTTTCTAAAAAAATCTGGAGAAATTCCTTACTAAAGGAATCTCCGAATTTTTTTTTCGAAACTTTCTTATAATTCTTTTTCGAGTTTTCGAAGAAATATCTTGACTAATTTCCAAAGGAATTTTTGGATATATCTCCATAGTAGTTTCCGGGGGATTTTCTACAGAAATCCTTGGAGGAAATTCCGAAAGAATTTTTGGAGGAATGTCCAAAGAATTTTTTGCATAAATTTATTAAAGTCGGGAAACTCTTTCAGAAATTGATTTACGAATTCCGATCGGAAACTCCTTCAGGAGTACTTACGAAAACTGTTTTAGTAATACCTTCAAAAAATCCTTTAGGGAATTCCTTCGGAAATTTCTCTAGGAATTCCTTTGGAGAGTCCATTTTTTTCGGAAATTCCTTTCAAAAATTCCTTTATGAAAAATCCTTTGTAGAGTTGTAGAGTCCATTTTTCCAGTAATTCCTTTGCAAATTCTGCTGGAGATTTCTTAGAGAATTCCTTCCTAAACGATTTTATTTTATAAATTCCTTCAGAAAATCCTTTTGGAATTCCTTCGTAATATATTTAGACGGAAATTGTTTCAGGAAAACCTTCCGAAATTTCTTTAGGAGTATTCCTTTTAAAATTGGATAGAGAAATTTTTTGACGTAAACTACGTCTAAGGGGAAGGCTCTGATAAAGGGTGTAAAATGGAAATTTCTAAACTGGGGGACCGTCACGAAATCATGTAACATATCAAACCTTAAAGACGTCTTTATCTTTTGATGAAATTTCGATATTTATATACCAAATGACTGGGAAACTTCCCACCAATTTGCAAATTTTGTTGAAACTTCTGATTATCAACGTTAAACTATTGAAAAATTTCAATTTGTTCTATACGCAGTAAAAAATTCGAGCCAACCAATCCCATTCATGTATGCCCAACACGGATCTCAGTTTGATGTAAGTTACGGTCCTTTTGGTTCACCTTTTCATTTTCTCCATGCATAAAAATACCCGTTTTTAATTCATTCCTCGACCAATATGAAGAAATAAACAATAAAAAAAGAATCTCCATTATCTCCATCACCCTGGCGTTTGTAGATCCAGGTGGTTATTTTTAATAGAAACAGTTCCTAAGTCAGATTTTCCTCGCAAGATTCAAGAGTGGTTGCTTATAGTGATTGAAGAAGCACATTATTGACAATAAATCGGTTTTTATCAGGACCTGCATTTTATTTGGAAGAATGTAAAAAGCAGTGCTGTGACTGTAGCAAATTCATGGTTGGTGTTATTAGTGATTAAAAATGAGTATTGGGAATGAATTTGTCCTTTTCTCAATTCGAGACAAACTACTAATTGCTTGGTGTCTATAAAATGTTGGCGTCGGAAGCGAATGGTGGCTGAAGAAAACTAAATGGCGTCAGTATCGGTTCAAGCGGCGGCAGTCAGAAATCGGTTTACAAGAAAATGTATTGACAATGATATTTCTCGCAAGATTCTGACTTTGGTTTTGTTGCTATTGGTTATTGGAAATTATTTGTTATTAGTGATTGGAATAATTAAAAACAAATTGGTTCTTTTCAGAACCACAATTTTATACAGACGAAAGTTGATCCGAAACAAATTTTCTTCCAAGCACATAACATAATCGCTTGGCGTCAATAGCAAAATCACTAGTGTGCGTTGGAGGTAAACGCTGCAACATATTTATTCGCGTGGACGGTGTCTGTATGTAGCGTTTAACAAACTAATGTATAATTCGTTTTTAAACCTGGGTCAGTGCCAACCCGAACCCTGAATAAAAAAACATTTTCAGTTCCATCTGTCATTGGGTATGTTGGTGTGCGTAGCATCGTGTTTGTTTTGATTCGAAACATATGATCCAGATGATCGCGGACATCCAGTGCACTGGCAGTGCGTTGGTCTTGACTAATCAGATCATGATAAATAAATATGTTCAAGTGCGTGAACTGATTTTTGCGGATAGTGGAATTTACTTTTGGGCGGATATAAATAGGGGAACTGCTCCTGGAATTCATCTCATGGCTCCGATATTCATCCCATCAAAAGCAAAGCGACGGAAAGGAATTTGGATTGTTTATTATTTTTGTGATTTTTTCAGCAGTGAGCACGCATGTTGACAGAAAGAGGCGACGAAATTGGTGCTGTATTTTTTTGTTTCTTGATGAGATGAATATATTTATGTTCAGTGAGATGGAGATCGGAAAAGTTCCCCTTTTTAATTATATTCAATAATCCCGTGCACATTTTTATACCAAGAATTCCGTATAGAATTCATGTAAAAGAGATTGTCTATTTTAAGAAAATTCTTCTATTTCTGCAAAAGTTTTTTTGGAGAACACTCAGAAGCATGAAATAAAAGTTCTCCAGGATTCGCAAATTTTTTTCCTCGCTACCTCTCCTGATAAAGGTAGCCTCACACCTCGGAAAAATTTTCCGCCGGATTTCGGGCCCCGTGCATTTTCAAATTTCAAGAATCTCCCGGAGGAATTGCTCAAGGTACTTCCGGGGGAATTTATGTACGAAACTTGCGGAGCAATTCCTGAAGGAAACTTCGAGTAAGTTCCTGTATTCCAGAAGGATTTCCTGAAGGATTTATATTGTAGGAATTTCCAAATTAATTCCTGAAGCAACTTCCAGAGAAAATTCTGGAACAGTATTCAAAGATATTCCTATAGAAGAATTTCCAAAGGAATTCATCTCGAAAGGATCCCTTGGAAAACATATGGAGGAATGCCTGAAAATTCAAGAAAGAATTACTGAAAAAATGTCTGAAGTAATTTCTGGCAGAATTCCCGAAGAAAATTCTGAAACGCACGAAAGAGTTTTTGGAAGAATTTCAAAAAAAATTCTGCATAAGAAATAATTCTATTCGGTATTCCTCAATTATATTTTTCTGACAATTCCTAGCGGATTTTGTGAACGGGTTTCAAGGGGTATTCGCAAACTACATAATTCCATACACCGACCTAATTTAGGACACAAAATGTGAGGAAAACCTGAATGAACTTATGAATACATAACTTCCCTAACAATTATTTTTAAAACTGAATCTAGGCATCAGTACTGGATTAATTTCATTTAAAACTACAATTACAAATATCACAAAATTCCCAAAAAAAAGATTTTCAATGCGCATTTTATTTTAATAAACAGACAGTTTCGTTTCTCCCTTCTGCTTGTTTATTCCGCCCAGTCCCACCCACCCACGTGGTTTTGACAGTTGAAGTACATTTGTATTGGTGAACCCGGTGCGAAACCGTGAAACAACACAGTGCGAACCCGACAGCTTTGGGGTTGGAACTAGTGCGAACCTAGTTCCAACCTGAGCGAATAAAAAAACACTTTGACAGCACTTAGGTTGGAACTGGTTCCAACCTAGGTTGGAACTTTTTAAAAACGAATTCGACATAATATTAAAATGACGCAACAAATATCATTGCACCAAAAGCTTTTACGTAGTTTACGCCGGGCGGTCATGTATTGTATACAACCCATCTGTTTTTATTTAGGATTTTCTCAGAAAAAAGTTCTTTAATACTTGCTTACGAATTCCCTTCCGAAACTATAGGAAGAAGTTCTTGAAATACCTTCGACATTTCTCTTAGGAATGACTTAAGAATTTCTTCCAGGAATTATTTCGAAAATTCCGTTCGAGATTCCTTCGGACATTCCTCCGGAAGAATCTTTAAGACGTTTGGATATTCCTATAGGAACTCCAGTAATTATAAAAATTGGCGGAAAATCGGTTTTTCCTCAGAACAATTTTGCGGTAGTGTTCAAATAGTCCATTCTGGAAATAATAGCATTAAAAACAATTATAGATCCGCTAGGGGGTTCCGTTGCGTAGTTGGCAACAATTTCGTTGGCAGTTGGCTACACGCTATAAGCGGATGGTCAAGGTTTCGATTTCCAACCCCTCCACCAAGCTCTTGTCAGTCGCCTGAGGTGCAGACCAAACGCTGGTGTTTTGTGGTGCGCGTCTTACCAACTCGGCTGCCCGATGGGGGCCTTTCTAAAACTACGTAACACTGTAGGGGGAGGGAGGGGGTCAGGCCGAGCGTTACGATCCATACAAAAAAATTAAACCTTCCATACAAAAAGTGTTACGAGGGGGAGGGTGGGGGTCTAAAATTATCAAATTTAGCGTTACGTAATTTGTGAAAGAACACATGACGACTGATAAATTGTTCTTCTCGGAGAACAACCCTGCAACGTACCCGGATAAATGGCAACTGAACAATGCAACAGGCTATTGGGTACACGATACGGACAAATGGACACAATGAACTCACGGTGAGATGGACCCGGCAAAGATAACAGCAACGAATGTCTATAAATATATTCTGTGTGGATTCTGTACAGCCGAATACCGCAGTAGATCATGGCACAGTAACAGTTAAAACCCCAGAGTGCCTGCCAAATAAATAAATGGAACCGGAACCGCTAAAACTCTTCGAATTAAAGACTAGAACAGCTTTTGTTTGACAAAATTCCGTTCAAAATGATGAAAAATCCACATTTTTCAATAAAAACATGAATCCTTCGAGCCTATCATTGCGGTAGTGCTAAGGTCCTATTGTTGTGGTATCAATCCCCATAAAAATAACATGCAGTACCGCAATAATAGAACTGATCTTCAAAAAATCGCAACGGTAGTCATCTGCATTCTATTATTGCGGTAGTTTGTTTTTATTGTGATAAAAACAAAACAACATAAGTTCAGCAGAAAAGACGCAATATTCACGAAACTATAGTTAACGAGCATCCTATTCGATTACTGTAATGTGGAGAAAGATTAACATAATAGGTCGTTTAACCCTAAAACTAAATTTTAGGGAAAATATTCGATTTGGTGGGTCACGTGCCCCAGCTTAACTCCGCTAGTGAACTACATCAAGCGGCACATCAAACTTCATGACATTCTGTTGCAGTTTTGTATTTCCTGAGCCATATTCGAACCGATTGAAACCGATAAATGGGTTGACTGGATTCCGGTTCAAAGATCCATTGTTGAAAAAAAGGAAACAACCGCGTCATGTGGCATATCAAATATCATGTTTTCGAAAATAATTGCAATATATGATATCTCTGTATACCAGGAAATCATTTTTTCTTGGATGCACATGGAAATCAAGCGGCAAAAGATAACCAACGACAAAGCTTTATTTTTGTGGGAGATAATATTGACATAGATTTGATTTTTTTTTGTCAGCAACAAAAAAGAAGACAATTTTGTTGGAAACTTTTCATTCCGTTATTTTGCGTTATCTCTACAGCAAATTTTATGCTATCGTAGGTCCTGCTTTCTGGGGTCTCCAGTAGCCTTGCAAGCAAAGGAGATGCCGAGTTCGATTCTCGGCCCGGTCTAGGATGTTTTCTGTTTGGAAACTTTCTCGACACCATGGGCTGACAAAGGCTTGTTGCGAGGCTTGTTTGTCAGTAACAAGCTTTGTTGATGACATAGGGTATATTTTGGGCGTTGCTCGAATATTGTTTACTCTGTACTTTCCGAGCTAATTCTTTCTCAGGTAGATTTTGTGGGTCAAAGTTATATTGCTGTACACGATTCACACACTTGTTCCACGAGGAGCTAACGAGAGTCCTTTAGATGTATTGATCGAAACTAAATAAACAAAATGTAATTAGCTGACAAACAAAAGTATGACATTTTCTGATCGGTTTGCATGCGAGATTTGATGCAAAACGATTATGGCAAAGAATGTCATAAAAAATGTGTTGGGTTTATAAACTATCTCCGACAATGTTTTCCAGAAGAAATTTGTTTACATCTTTTGTGTAAGCATCAACCTCGTATATTGTAAAGCGAAGAAATTTGAAAAAAATATGACGCTTTCATGGAATTGATAAATATGCTCAATATATGCAAAGAACACTATTAACTGTTCAAATGTCTGTAATTTCTAATTAAATGCGCACAACTTTTTTTAGCCACCGTGCAATCCTCTACCTAGCGGTCACCTAGGATAGGGTGTTAAGGCCAACCATGACCAGAGGACACAATCTTTCCGCACTGTCTAACACTACACTTCTTTTCAAACTAGCCTGCCGAAACAAACGGTTTGCCAGATTTTCTGGCTGGATGCACACACACAATAAAAACAATCGTACGAGTAAATCACGTGTGAATTAAAAGTCATTGACGATACGCAACGATCTAATTAGTTAACACTCGAGAAATTCGGAAGAGCGACATGCGTCTGCACGGGTCAAGAGCTAAATGATTCTGTTCAATCGTAGACGCCTCACATTGCCATAAATCTGAAATTAAGCGATGACAATTGATTGATCTACCGTTTGGCTCCACCCACCAAAAAGAAGGATACCTTCATCGAAAGCTTCTCAGCTATGAACAACATGACAAACACAAGGTAGCAACTGCGATTCGAATATTTTGTTTTCACCGGCTCTCGGCGAGGTGTTTTTTTTTCCTATAATTGTGTGATTTTAAACATCTCGTTAGTGAAAGCTAATACCGACTGTCCTGAAGTATGTTGGCTACATACAACTTATTTACTGATTGGTAACCCGGGTAGAAGAAAACAGCAAAGGAATAACAAATTTGACCATTAATTGATGAATTTTATAATGGTATAATACTATAGTTGCTAAAATAACAAAAATGAGAATTGACATTGTTTAGAAAAATAACTCATCAAATCAAACCAATATCAAATTATTTGCAATCAAGAAAATATCAAGATCAAATTTTAGTGAGGCGTTGAAAATCTATACACTGAGCGAAATAAAAATAACACCACCATGTGTTTTACCAATATTTTCTGAACTTATTCACAGATAATTCACAAATTCACAGTTCAGAGTGTGAGCACATTCTGAATCGCAATCTTTTGGTGTATTACATTGATATTAATGCGGACCATTACCCTCAAGGATGATTTAGCTAGTAACAAAAACATCATTCGATTCATGAAAGAAATAGATTTGTATAATGTTATATGATCATGTCTGATAGAATTATAACAATACGATTTTAACTAATACATATTACAGGTCGGACTCGATTATCCGGAGTATCGATTTTTTTTTTCACTCCGGATAATCGAATCCTCCGGATAATCGAATCACTAAAAAAAAAATCAAATCTGCAATTAAATGACGAAAAAATTATGTTTTATTGTATTTGCAGTGGTGTAGTCAGAAATTATTTTGGAAAAACCCTTATTAATCCACCTACCGGTATCGGTGACTTTCTGGTATATAATGGAAAATAGTATTTTTGCCATAACTGTTGAGTCTATAGTACGATCTGGCCAGTTTTCAATATGAAATGATGAGACAGGATCCTATTCGAATCGAATTTGATGGTTAAGAATAGATGCCAAAAAATAACTAGACTAGGCGAACTGTACCGGTTTTGGCCATGTTCCTAATTTGGCCAATTTTGCGAATAACTCCAAAAATAAAGCAATTCGGGAGGGTTTTATTAGTTCTAACAAGAGATAGGGTTACTGCTCCTGGACTTCATCTCATAGCTCCGATATTGGTCTCACGAAAAACAAAGCAATGAAAAGGTATTTTGTTTGTTTATTATTTTTGTGATTTTTTTCAGCAGTGAGCATGCATGTTAGCAAAAAGAAGCGACGAAATTGGTGCGGAATTTCTTTGTTTCGCTATGAGATGAATATATGTACAGTGAGATGGAAAACGGAACAGTTCCCCTAAATCCCTCACGATTCAGCGCTGCTTTTAACTGATCGATTATTTTGGAAAAATATGAATTTTTCAGGGTTGGCCAAAATAGGCACTAAGTTGGCCAAAACCGGTGCACTTCCGCTATTTACGCACTTTTTGTAAAAAAAATAGTATTTTGGCTATTATTTCTGAACCCAAAGTTTTATCTATTTAGTCAATTTTCAACAAAAAGCTATGAAACTTTTGAGTCAATTGCCCGATCTATCCATTTTTTCAATAGGAAACAATATAAAGGATCTCCCAGACCTGAGTGATTTCATCGCCTCAACGGCGAAAACTATAGATAGTGGAATATATAGATGAGGAAGATAAATCCTCTGTCTCCAAACGAACTGTCAAACGTGTCTCCAAACGAGCATGACGTCACTATTTCAATGGAAACGTTAAGGGCTGTGACGTCATATGCGCGTGTGCACGGGCAAAAAAAACGACTCAGTCATGCTTTCGCTCATCTATAGATTCTACTATCTATAGCGAAAACTAGTCGCGCGATTTTATCGTTGGGTCGCTGTAGGCAATGTTCCAGTTACTCTTCCACTCCAACGGCGACAGAATCGCAATCGCCAAGCGTTAGAATCGCGTCGCAATTTTTCGGTCACGTGTGTTAGGGGGGACCTTGATAAGATTTCCCATTAAATGCAACCAGTCGCAAGCAAATTGGATAAGGATAAGTGCCAAAATGGGTCCCAATTCGCCGACCATAGATGATCGGTATATAATACTATGAATCCCCGAGACATCAAAAATATGTTTGTTTTTGGAGCGAACAAATAGCCTTTCGGTACACTTTGTGTCCGAGGGAGACAAAAAGGGGTCTTTTGAATCAAATATTAGGGCAATAATAGAGTTGTTCTACATATTTATTTTATTTGGATGAATCAATTAAACATGTCCACAAACTTCTCACTTCAAGAACTTTTCCGTGGAAGCCTCGCCACCATAGAACGATCCGTTTGGATGCATAACATTGGTTGCAGAATTCGCTCTCAATTTATAATTAACGACGATGGACATAAAGCATAAGGCTTTTTTTATCATGAAGACATGAAAACAAATTGCTCGTCACCTGATACAAATGAGAGAAACGGGGCAGAGGAATATTTCCCCCATTTCCCCCATGTTGTGATAAAACGCTTCGTTCTAGTACAATTGCCATAGAGGATCAATTGCAAAACAAGTCAAAATGCTCCATCAGCGGCAATAATGTCCTTTCAATTGGAGTTTTTCTAAAGGAATTTATCTTGCAGAATATCATCCTGTAAGGAATAATCCATTAGTTATGTAAAGCCCTCAGTCCACTGTTTGTCATAATGACAAACATTTGTCAAGTTGATCCGGACATCTACCAAACCGACTAGAAATCGACATGGATATCAGGCTGACTTGACAAATATTTGTCATTATGACAAACAGTGTACTGATAGCTTACTTAATGCAAAAATCGTGAATTTCCACGAGAAAATCTTCAGCAACAAACGTTTCTCGATGGATTTCCAATGATGACAGGTCCTTGCAATCTCTTCTTGGTAACGTGTTTCCGTTTGTTGCTGAAGATTTTCTCTTGGATATTTACGATTTTTGCGTTACGTAATTAATGGATTATTCCTTAAAGGGTGATATTTTGCAAGATTAGTTCCTTTAGAAAGCTACGTTCATATTTCTTCATATAATCTTATTTTGCATGAATATAACAGTAAAATCATTTCAATTCATGAAGTTGATATACAAGCCTATAGTCAAATTTCAGTATACAAAACGACCCCATTTTCAACTCCCTCCCACAATCTAGATACGTCACATTGTTAAAATAATCATAGTGTATATTATCTTATTGAAAATAAAAATTTAGAATAAAAAAAAATTTATGAGAAATAATACTCCGGATAATCGAGTCTAAAATTCCGGATAATCGAACCCCGGATAATCGAGTCCCCGGATAATCGAGTCTCCGGATAATCGAGTCCGACCTGTATGTATGTAGATTATATTTGAAAATATTTATTATTATGTGTATTATAGATAGAGCTGAAGTTTTTTTTAAAGCTACGGCCCATATAGCCCTAGTAGTGCTGGCGGCGGACCAAATGTAAATAAATAATAAATAAATGCGGACCATTTACATTTTAGCTTGATTTATTCTTGAAAAAAAGGTGCGAAATAAAAATAGCATCACCTCAGTTTTTCAGCAATGTTTGGTAATATTGATGACTGATGACAGTACGAATCATCCTCTGGAATAAATTTGTTATTTTGTGGACAGAATCATTTGTTAATTGTTGAATGTTATTTATTAATCGTACGTAAGCCTGTTAGTTTTTTTCTTTACGTCAGGTTAAGGTATTTTTCCAACAGTGTTTGGCTTGAAATGCTCCCAGCATTCACGAAAACAAAATATTATCATATTTATGTTGTCGAATTGTTTCACTTTTTATAAAAGCAAGTATGAACCAAAGATTGACTAAGGAATTAGGGCCCGGAGAACGGGCTTATATCTCAGGACTCTCTTCATTTTCTCTTAGTCTTTGCATTATCAAGCTTGAAAATTAGTAATGAGTTCATGAATGACTCGCCGTGTTGGATTATTAGCTTATCTCTAGCATTTAGAAGTGATCCTCTGATCTAATCCTCGTCGATACTCACACCAATAAAATATTTATCCGACATTAAAAAACCTCCATAATCATCATTCTTCATCACCTCATGTTGACAACCAGTTCTTGGTACAGATCGCACAAATAGTATTGTCAACCGCCAAGTGTTGGTGATTATTGCAACATTTGAATTCAAATTTAAATCCGTATGTATAATTATAATTTAGAACCCTATAAAGCCAACATAAATATCAATCCTTTGTAACTCAGTTTATAACACTTTTTGAGCTCGAACAACATTCAAGAGAATTTAGCTTATAAACGCAACACAATCCCTCATTAATTGAATCGGTACCTAGCCGATCGTTGTTTTGCCTAGCAGATAGATATGTAGGGAGAACTGAGTTGGGCTAGCCAGTTAGATTTCGATATCGATCGAATAAACCTCGACACAAGAAAGTGTATAGAACTAAATTCGGTGTACCTTTCAATCGCAAACAACGAATAAGTATCGTGGAAGTTCTTCGAAAACGTCCCCGTTGTGCTATTCGTTACCCCCGTCGTTGTTGGTATCGTCGCGCGCGTTGCTCTGGTGATGTTGGTGTGATTGCTGCTGTTGCTGTTGACCGTCGCTGTGGGCCGTGCTCGTCGGTCTTTCGCCAGGTTTGGCTAGATTTTTTGTGCCGACACCCGGGACTGCCAGGTCCCTTTCATCGCTTTCGACTGGACTGAGGTTAGCGTGGGTCTATCTCGAACAATAGTGGGTCCTATTTGGAGGATTTTCGCCGCTATTCAACTACCCCACAAGATCATCAGCCGGATTCCTCGCTGCATCGGCAGCTTCTTTCGTTTAGCCAAGCACGGATTAGTCGCCAATTCGGACATTCGCGAGGTAACGCTAGTGGGAAACAAAGGTGAGTGGACACCATTTCTCGTACTCGACAATACACATCGATCTCGCGCGTTTTATTGTAATTGCCGTTCATTGTAAGGCACATAGGAGTGATGGTGATTAGACACACAAAGAAGTCCAAAAAATTGCCGATGAAAGAGCTGATCGACCTCCTAACTCCCCTGGTGCTCCACCTGCATATGTTCCTTCTGTTCGCCTCCCTGAACTGAAAATCCCAGATTTCAGTGGAGATTATGATGAGTGGATGAATTTTCATGATCTGTTTTCCACTCTCATCCACACAAATGGACAACTTTCGGCAGTACAGAAATTTCAGTACTTGAAAACTGTATTGAAAGGTGATGCTTTGCTACTCGTGCAATCACTTGCAGTCTCAGCAGCGAATTATGCTATCGCGTGGGACTTTCTGAAGAAGCGTTTTGACAACAAGAACCTGCTAATTAAACAACATTTTTCGGCATTAATGTCCACTCCATCGGTCCGCAAGGAATCATCGGCGGCTTTATGCAATCTCGCTGATGAATTCGATAAACACGTTAGCGTGTTGAATAAGTTGGAGGATCCCAGGGAGCACTGGAATTCTTTTTTGATTGAGTTCCTCAGTAGCAAGCTCGATCCGTCGACCCAAAAGGAGTGGGAAAACCAATTAGCAGATGATGTGCGGCCGGTGTTTGCCGATCTAGTTGCCTTTATTCAGAAACGGTCGCGCGTTCTGCAATATATTACGCTCTCCCAACCTCTAACCCCTGTTGCCAGAACCGAACCAATACATGAGTCCAAACCGTACCGTTCAGAAACCTCCTCGTACCACTCTGCCAACAATGATAACACACTGAAATGCGTTCTCTGCAAGCAGTCACACATGCTCTCGCTGCTAACACCACAAAAGCGCTTCGAGTTGGCAAAAAGGCAAGGTCTGTGTTTGAACTGCCTAAAATCATCACACTTGATGAAGAACTGTTCTGCGGGTTCGTGTCGGACATGCAATAAACGCCACCATACTCTGTTGCATTTGATCCAAATACTAGTACAGAAATCCATGATAAGTCCGTTGCGGCACAGGTGGGTCAATGTCAACAATCCTCACGATCGGCATCGGTTGTCGAATCGCCGTCGTCGGTGTCGTGCATTGCCGAACAATGTCACGTGGTCCCTCGGGTTATGGGATCGGCCCCGTCGCCGTCGGATGGGCTTGTCAATCGTTCGTAATCGTCCGTTTCGTCGTCGGTTCCGCCAGTTGTACCGTCATGCTCGCTCCAAAGCTCCTCGCAAGTGATGAATTGCCAAACAGTAACTCCAAATCAATCTTTCGTTTCGAAAGCATGCATGTCATCGGTGTTCATGCTTACTGCCTACGTCAAAGTAAAACACGTTAATGGCAGTTATATTCTCGCTCGCGCCTTGCTGGATTGTGCTTCTGAAGCAAATTTTGTAACAGAATCTCTCGCTCAACGACTCTGTTCGAAACGCACGTTAGCAGGGTTTGCAGAAATCGCTCTCAATAGATAACGAACAACGATAAAAGAGAGGCAACAACTGTTCCGAATCATAACAAGCCATGATAACAAATTTATCAAACTTGTATTCTTCTTCTTATTGGCATTACATCCCCACACTGGGACAGAGCCGCCTCGCAGCTTAGTGTTCATTGAGCACTTCCACAGTTATTAACTGCGAGGTTTCTAAGCCAAGTTACCATTTTTGCATTCGTATATCATGAGGCTAACACGATGATACTTTTATGCCCAGGGAAGTCGAGACAATTTTCAACCCGAAAATTGCCTAGACCGGCACCGGGAATCGAACCCAGCCACCCTCAGCATGGTCTTGCTTTGTAGCCGCGCGTCTTACCGCACGGCTAAGGAGGGTCCCATCAAACTTGTATACAAGTGCGAAAAAACAGAATGGGATAGGCAGCCCCCACAAGAAAATGGTGATTCTCGCTTTGTTTTCGCTCCTTTCATGTTGGTTACTGCACAGCCGTGTAGAACAAGTTGAAATGCATCATCAGAGCCAGTGCTCCCCACATTTGGAGCATTCCAAAAGAAATTTATCATGGGGTATAACATCCCGAATCAGTTCTCTATCATGACAGCTTGCGTAAAAAGTTTCTCGCGGAATGCTACATATCGTATATGTATACAAAGATGATAAGTGAGAGACTTTCTCTTTCTTTTTAGGATTCAATCCCTGCACGTTAGCAAAAATCGAAGTGTACGGTATTAGCCAATCAGTCAAACAAGTGAAACACAAAACCAATATCACTGTGTCGTCACGATCTGAATCGTACACAACCACTATGGAATTCCTGATATTGTCTACACTAACCAGGATTCTGCCCACCACAACGGTGGATATCTCGAAATGGGTCATTCCTCGCCACCTTCCGCTTGCTGATCCTAAATTCAATGTCGCTCATGACGTCGACCTCATCATTGGTGTCAAAAACTTCTTCTCAATTTTGGATAACGACCAAATCTCGCTAGGCGCAGGTTTACCAGTGCTACGTAAAACAGTTGTGTGTAACATAACTTCGATCGACAACTTGGAGTCGATGGTTCACAAGTTTTGGGAGGTGGAGACTTTCGAGAAGGGCAAGGCGCTATCGTTAGAGGAGCTGTACTGCGAGAATTCCAGACACATTCCAGAGCCTCTTATGGTCGGCACGTGATTTGTTTGCCGATTCATGGGGAAATGCTTGACACGTTGGAAGAATCGTTCAAAATCGCTGAATGCAGATTCTCAGCGATCGAGAGGAAGCTATCGTCAGACCCACAACTACACGCAGAGTATTCCAAGTTCATGGATGAGTATTTTTCGTTGAAGCACATGGAGGAAAACACGACCGAAATTCCTCCAACAACACCACACTTCTATCTTCCTCATCATGCGATTCAGCACAACCACCAAAACACGCGTGGTGTTTGATACCTCGTGTAGAAGCAGCAACAATATTTCGTTGAATGATCTCTGCTACATCGGCCCCACTGTTCAACCACCGCTCGTCTCTACTCTCATCAATTTTCGTGTTCCTCGGTATGCAGTGAGTGCAGATGCCGAAAAAATGTATCGGCAAGTGTGGGTCCACCCTGATGATTGCTTGCTGCAATTGATCCTGTTTCGGAAAAATCCATCTTAAGAATTGAAAATCTATCGCTTAAAAACGGTGACGTACGGTACCGCACCGGCACCGTACCTTGCCACACGTGTCCTCAACCAACTAGCGGAAGATGAAGCTGAAAGGTATTCGCTGGCAGCTCCAGCAGTCAAGAAATATTTCTACGTGGACGATTATTCATCGGGACATGATGAAGAACAACGTCTAATGGATACAAACCTCCAGCTAATTGAGCTTCTTCAGTCAGGGGGCTTTAACATGCGAAAATGGTGCAGTAATAGTTCCGTGGTACTTTCTCACATTCCGTAATCACTTCGGGACTCCCAGAGCGAGCTTGAAATAAGCCAACCAAGTTCAAAGCGCTCTGTCTTCTATGGCATCCAAAAACAGACGAGTTCAGCTTCAACGTACCCGTTTTCTCTTCGTCGGAGCCAATCACAAAACGTTCAGTTCTTTCGGAGATGTCTCGCCTGTTCGAACCGATGGGCCTTGTCGGAGCAGCTATCGTTGGTGCAAAAATCTTTCTTTAAGCGTTGTGGTCGGAAAAGTTCAATTAGAATGATGCGTTGCCGGAGAATTACCTAAATTGGTGGACACACTTTCGACTCGAAATAAACGCTCTCTCTTCGCTTCGGATTCCCCGGCGAATTCTCGCCGATAATTATCGAATTCTCGAGTTCCATGTTTTTCGGACGCATCTGACAACGCGTATGGATGCTGTATGTACGCGAAAACCATCAGCTCGAATGGAGAACAATGCTGCAACCTAGTGATGTCAAAGTCTCGAGTCAGTCCGCTTCGCAAGCTGTCGATCCCACGCCTCGAGCTATGCGCTGCAGTGCTTGGCGCGCAAATGGCAGAATTTATATTAGATTCGACAAAACTGTCTTTCCCGGTAACGTTCTGGACCGATTCATCAATCGTGCTACACTGGATTGCCTCATCTTCATCGTCCTGGAAAGTTTTCGTGTCAAATCGGGTTGCAGAAATACATCGTTTGACAGGTGGGAATATGTGGCATCATGTTCCTACTGAATTGAACCCTGCAGACAAAATTTCAAGGGGAATTGCTCCTTCTCTCCTAAAAGACGACACTCTCTGGTGGCATGGGGCACCCTACCTTCGGCAAGATGCTCAAACTTGGCCGAAGAATTGCATCAAAATGTCAAAACCACATTGAGAAGCTCGTACAGCTGAATCTTGTCAAGTCGTATCGGTTGTAGTCAGCTTGTCGAAAAACACTCATCGCTCTCCCATTTACAACGCAAGGTTGCCTGGTTACTGCGATTCTACAAAAATTGCCGTTCCAAGCCACCTCAAATTCGGCAACTGGGTCCAATGTCAGCGACCGAGCTGGACCAATCTTTAAAACTCCTGATCAAGCAAACGCAATGGGTCTATTTTTCGCAAGAAATCGAGTTTCTTAAGAAGCACAAGGGAGCTTGCAGCAAAAGTTTTTCATTCAAGTCTCAATTGAAATCACTACACCCGTTCGTGGACGCATATGGGTTGCTTCGAATCACCGGTCAACTACAACAGCTCAATGTTCCGTTAGACATCAAACATCCACTGGTGTTGCCCTCAAAGGCACACCTCACAATCCTTATCGTTAGAAGCACTCATTTACCAATAATATAATATATATATCAAGATTGAACTTTTCGACCGAAGGAAATACATTCATCAATTCGTTTGTGCTGGTAATGTACATCTTATCAAAATTGATATTTTGTTTTGTCACCTTATAAAATAGAGCTTACTCGAGACTTTTGCGCCATTTCTTGACAGACTTAGGCTCACATATCTTTGTCATTCAATATAGCGATTCTTCACGACTTTTGTATGATTAATGAACTAAAACATTGTTTCTTAAAAATTTGTACTCTCATATTTTGCCGTAAGCTGGCTTCTCCTTCCTCATTTATCTTTCGGATAGCTTGTATTGGGATTTTCCTATAATCGTTCGACTACGGTATGCGACCGGAAGCCTTTAGGATCGATTTCACTGAAAAAAGGCATGAACCATGGATGGATTTTATTTTCGAAGGAATATGTTGCGCAAGACCCGTTTCTGCAAGATTACCAAAACAAGCTCTGTTCCATCATTTTTTTTCATACAACTTCATTTTCCGTGTTCGTTCTAAGCAAATGACTCAAATCCAAAACAAATATCGGTCCAAGTTTTTATTTTATATTTTTATTTCACGCCTTTTTCATGATTTTTTCTGCTTTAGTGTAAATGGTCCGCATTGATATCAATGTAATGCACTGAAACTGAAACAGAATGTGCTTACATTCTGAATTGCAATTACCATCACCTGTTCATAATTTCAGAAAATAATTATAAGAATATGATGGTGCTAATTTGATAACGGGCAGTTTATTGTAGCTTGAGCTTGAGCTTGAGCTTGATTGACTGCTCGTAGTTGCTACTCCATTATGACCAGATCAGCTGTTCTTGCATTAGGGGAACCAACAGATGTTTGCTTGGGACTAGCACACATCTTCAATGTACAAGTACTGGTGATCTCATTTGTTAGGTCATACTGGCGCCTGCCACGTCAGAATGCAAGTCAATGTAGGGAAGGGGGAGGAAATGATGATGCAATCATTCGCCCACTGCAAGCCGAATATACCTCTGCACTTGCCACGAGTTCATGCGGAATTTGTTGGAATTTCTGGGTTAGGTTGGAGATTGATAACGGGCAGTTTATTGTAAACGAATAACTGAATTTATTATGATTACAAAGTTTGCTGTTCAATTTTTGTTCTGCTTTACTTTACAATAATGCAATAGCACAATATAGCCTCCCAGGAATAACTATCGATAGTCTATCGTTTCTGATAACAACATGCAACGGGTGTCTCGGTTCTCGGTCTGGTCTAGGAAATGTTTTAGTTAAGCAATTTACACTGTTTCTGGTACGAATACAAAAATAGTAACCTGGCTTAGAAACATTGCACGAGTACTTAATGAAAACTCGCGGAAAGCAGGCTGGAGAAAACAGTTGGATACCAAGAAAGGAATTGCGAATCCATTTGACAGGAACATGGCACTGATAGCCAGTGAGTTGTCGATTTCAACTAGATCGTCATAGCAGACGTTACCCGTGCAGGAGAAAAAACCTCAATAATACTCAACTCTGTTATAGATACCCCCTTTTATGCACACAAGAGGTAAAATATCAAAAAATAATACCAAAAAATAATATGCAAAATACCTCAGGCATAGCATACTCTGCTATTACAATACCAAACACAATTATTATTCGTTTTAAATACCTGAGTATGTTATGCCCTATTTTGGGTATTAAGTTTTGGTATTATTATTTGGTATTTTACCTCTTTTGCACACGCTGTTTATAGCAACTTCTGTTATCGAGATCTTCGCTCCTGCTCGGGTTACGGGTAATCTCTACGCAACCAACATGCTCCAGGGAAATCGCGTCTAGATTTTTCTAACGAGATGTTTGAAATCACGCAATTATACAGTAGACAAAACAATCGCAGATCACCAACTGCGAGTGCCGGAGGGAACGAAATAATGGTAAAAATCGCAGTTGCTGTTTTGTTTTTTTTTGTCATTTTGACAAATCCTGTGCGAAACGCTTGCGATGGAGGTATCCTACCAATTGAGACGAAATGGTGCGACAGTCGATTGTCGATGAGGTGAGCACGGTCTCTAAGTAGATAATGCTTTCTTTTTCCTAATTGGCTGTACAAAACGTGGGCGAAAACATGCTCCACGTGCTATTGTGACCTTTTGTTACAGATTCTTCCCACATTACGCTAAGAGTGGCAAACATTTAGTGCAAAACTGTATATATCCTCGGATGAAATGTATCAAACTTAATGATTAGTACAATTAGTACAATAATTAATACAACAATTAGGAATAAGTACAAAACTTTCGTCACTAGCCTGAATTCCGCGTAAGAAACGGTACTAAAGGTATTTTTCTTCCACCTAATTTTAGCTATATAACATGTCTGATGCCATAATTGACGATAGCAATTTGACATAAACCATCGATACTTTAGACACAGAGAAACAGACGTCTCACTTAGAACAAAATGCAATCAAAATCACTGTCACGAAAACATTATCGCCCAATGCTAAATACACTGTAGGTGGATAAGCGGCAACTAGGTGACGGTAGTGAGCAAACGTCAAACACAAGCCAAACCGATGGAAGCGCCATCGGTGGCCGATCGGCCACCTACAAAAAATTGAATCCACCGTTAAAAAGATGAACGATGGAACATGTTAAGAGTGTGACGTCTGTTTCTCTGTGCTTTAGGTTTTACATTTTCATAAGAAACACATTCCTGCATTCTGCACTTATAATGAGGAAAAGCAAGTGTGCTAGAAGCATTTGAAAATTGTGGTCAGCCAGTACTGGAAAAGGTCGTGATCGTCACAAGACAGAGAGCAAAGCGCCTTTTTCTATTTCAGGCGACCAAATGAAAGAATCGTGGGTACTTTGATCAATTTCGCATGAAAGGCAGTCATGAAAGGATGTTGTGCTTTATTTTAAAATTTAAATTTCTAAGTTATTTTAATAGATACATGCGAAAAATAGTGACTAGTCGATAAATTAATCATACTTCTTTAATTCACCGAGTTGAAAGTGAAAATAAACACAAAAATAAAGCAGATATTGCACACTTTCATGACCTGTCACGGAACAAATATTTTTGAGATTTTTGTAGCATGCCATTCATCCTTCGAGTTCCAATAGAATTTGAAAGGGGCAGATATGTAAACATCGCGTGACATCTCTTATTGAAAATGAGAAATTCCCGTTCTGGGTCAGACACTTAATTTATTTCTGGATCTGGAGGAGCGAAGGTAGTCGGAAATTGAGAAAGGTCTTGTGTGAAAAGCTCATTTTTATTCATGTCCCTGCATTAAAAGTATAAACCTGCTCTAAAATTAATTTGAATATTATACCAATTTATCCAATGTTTCAAAACAAGCATTCTGCTCTTCGTCACAAACTAGATTTTGTGTTAGTAGAACAATATTGATCAGCATTGGAAAAAAAATGAAAAAGGGCAACAACCTGATGCCAAGATACGATTTCTGCCCACAAAAAAAAATGAAAAGGTTCGGGTCACTCAGCCTTTTTTCTTCGCTCACCTTCCACACCACAAATATTTGAACCCGAGAAAGCTTTGCCTCGGAATTTGCAATAAACGGAAAATTGCCTTTCCTTCTTTTCTCGTCTGGGATGGGATGCGATGCTTGTAATATATCAGATCTTCAATTAGCAAACGCGTGTCAATCCGGCGGAAGAGGGTTCGATTTCCGTCGAAGAGTTTTTGAGGTAAGAAATTGTCATGCAAGAAGATAATATCTGTATCGGAAAATCGTTTAAACGTTTGACCCAAATTCGTTCGAGTTGTCCTTGTCGAAAAGAAAACTGCGAGGGGTGGGTGAAACAAAACTTTTGCGGATGGACGGAGCATGACATAGGCGAGTAGCATCAGAAACAGGAGCACAAACGAGGGGAGAACCCCGGACGTGTGTATTGTCACTGGTTTCCGTAAGGATGGAATGTTTTCCCAAAGTATGGAATATTCAATTGTTCTGCCCATTCCAAGCAGCTGTCTGTGGCATTCGGCCCATTGTTATGCTTCGATCGACAATTGACTTCTCAAGTAATTCAGTCGTCAGCGCTCCTCAATGTTCGTTATGCCAAATGGAATAGGTTGCTTCAAATTTCGAGAATTATTATTTACTTTCGTCACTTTATGAAAGCGAAGATTCGTTTTTCTTTTGTTGTTCAATGGATTGAGCAATAAAAACATCTGTAAAATAGTATAGGACTCTTTTCTTGTCTCCGCTCGTTATTCTCGTTTTGTTGGGAAAAGCGGTGGAAAAGTCGATTGATTTATTCAACCGGTAGAGTAAGTCTACAATTTTATGGAGTTTAATGAGCCGTATTCAGAAGCTCTAATTTATATAGTAAGAGTTGATATTATCGATCGATTTTTTCATACGAAAAATGCTTGTCAAGTTGTGCGTAACTGTATTCAAACCTGTTATTGACTTTAAAAAACAGGCAATTAATAAAAAATGAATTACAGCACGAACGTTTCATGTTCTGTTCATGTTTAGAGAGCCCTACACAACTTTATTTCAGTTAGATATTTTTCAATATCTCCACAATTATCAATGATAAGGAATTTCCGTTGGTGGGAAGGGATTGATAAATACATGGATCAGGATTAAACAATAGGACAGATCTTTAAAAAATGCAACCCAGCTCGGATGCAGGGTGTTGCGCTGATGTTCAAGTTGGAAATCAATACTGCAAAACATGCATGCGATCCAATAGGCCAGCAACAAATATTACACGTTTCTCGGCTTCATTTACTTTATGACATCGACTGACTTATGTAGTTTTTCGTGCTTTCTACAAAGGATACTAGGAGACAGATGATATTCTCTGCAAAATACAAATAGTAGAACTGTGGGTTCTGAGTAAGTTACCCTCACTTTTACCTTTCTTAGAGGTTTCCCCTTAAAAGCGTGTTTCACATCCGTTCTTCTATTCGTTGATCGGTTGCATAATGCATGATTCATAACAGTTGTCGATGAGTGAACAGCAAGCCATGACTCTATCTTCCTGCCTGACCTCCGTGGCGTGCACTCGTATCCACGGTGAGCTGCTGTCTGTAACACGTAGCGGAACTGTGTTGGTCAAATCAATCATAAATCTCAATCAACGAGCGTTCCCGTGCGAACGAAATCGTCTGTGATTTTAAAGGAATGCATCACGCTTGAATTTTTCATGGCAAAACGCATCATTTCACTCATTTGCCAAAAAATCAATTTGGTTTAAAACGCAATTGAAATCAATTGGCGGGCAATTTATTGCTTATACATGGAAGAGTGTCTAATATTTATGCGATGAACGTCAATTAACTGTTTTTTTTAACGAAGGAGAACAAAAGAAAACCTACGATGATTCAAATGGATGATTCAACTCATCCATGAGTTTTAGGTGCTGAGTTGGGTGCGTTTCAACTCACGCTTGATTTGAATCATCCATGAGTTTTGAGATTTTGAGTTTTTACCAACACTGAGCGGAAGAGCGTTCAATATGCGCCCCTAAGAAAATCTTCGAATTTGACGATGATAGCAATCGAAAGTTATGTACTTCCAATGTGTTAACCACTAATTGAGCTTACCATCTATAATACAGAATAAAATTTTGAAAAAACGATTTTATTTTAAAGTGCTGCATTTTCGTGCCAATTCAAACCATGCGGGTTGAAACGCGCCAATCTAAAAATGTAAACAAATAGCTGTGAAACTGACAAAAGAAACACGTATCATCAATAATAATAATTATTAATGTAAAGTTCGTTTCTCGTTTCCACTCAATAAAAAGCTTATGAAATGTTTTTTTTTTGCGAAATTGTTGTGTAACAATTGTTGATGTGTGCATACAAGATATGTTTATTCCATTTTTTTAGTGCGCGTATTTGACCCTATGGAGCCAAATAACTGTTTTCTATTCACGGTAGATGTATCACAAATCCAAGAAATTCCTGCAGTACAGTCTTAAGGGTTACATGAGTAACCAACAATCGGATTGTTCCGAATATGATATATGTCCTTTGTGATACGTAGAATAGAATGTGTTCACAGCTTAGCTCCTTGATAGTCCAAGAAATCTATGGAGTTAGGTCGTTAGGTCGTTAGGATCGGATTATTTTAAACACGGTATATGTCCTTTGTGATACATAGAATAGAAAGCGTCCCCAGCATAGGTTCTTGGTCGTCCAAGAAATACCTGGAATAGGGCCTTTAGATCTACATGCGCAATCATAGATCAATTGGAATGTTTCAAATATGGTACATGCCCTTTGTGATGCATAGAACAGAATCTGTTGACAACGTAGGTTATTATATAGGTCCTAGAAATCCCATGAATAAGGCCTTTAGGTCTACATGCTTAACTAAAGATTAATTGTGTTGTTTCAAATATGGTACATGCCCTTTATGATTCATATAATAGAACGCGTTCTCAGCATATGTTCTTGGTTGTCCACAAAATCCCTGGAATAACATGCGTAACCAAAGATCAATTTGATTGTTTCAAATATGGCACATGCTCTTTGTGGTGCATGGAATAGCATGTGCTCACAGCATAGGTTCTTGGTCCTTCAAAAAAAAACCCTGGGGAAGGACTCTAGGTCTACTCACGTAACCAAAGATCAATCGGACTTTTTAAAATACGGCACATGCCCTTTATGATACATATAATATAACGCGTTCCCACCATAGGTTCTTGGTTGTCAAAGACATACCTGCAATAAGGCCTTCAGGTCTACATGCGTAACTAAATATCAATTGGATCGTTTCAAATATGACACATGCCCTTTTGGACGGCAAAAGTCTTCGGTCGTCCAAGAAATACCCGGAGTTAGGCCTTAAGATCTACACGCGTAACCAAAAATCAATCAAACTGTTTTAATTATGATACACGCCCTTATGGATGTGTATAATAGCATGTGTCAACGGCAGAGGTTCTCAGTCATCCAAGAAATTTATTTATTTATTTATTTATTATTTGTTTTCTTCATCTAACTTGACGTCTTAATGAAGTTTGATGGGGGGAAAAGCCGGCTTGAGGTGGCCAACTGTAGCCTTCCTCAAACAGGCATAAAAACCCCATTTCTTTTCCAGATTTACATATATACATGAATAGAATTCCTGAATAGGTCTAGAGTATACAAATTACACAATGATAACAAATTATAAATTAAACATAACAATATAAACTTTAAAAAATTAAAAGTAATAGTCAGATGTCTAAAATAATTGCATGAAATGAAAACAAAACTACAATACTATGTTTACACGGCTTAATTGATTAGCGAAACTAGTTATAGGTATATTGAAGTCGAAGTGTTCAAATACCTCGTTGAAGCGCAGTGCCATAATCCGAATTGGGTCGTGTTGACCATAGCGACTGTTGCGCGGTTGCAGATATAAGAAATCTGGGAGCAGGGACTATGTCCAAGGGCTTGACGACCCCTCCCCACTGCGAGTTAGGGGACCTGCCTAGGATGTGGTGGGGTTTGACAGTGGGCTCTGTTAAACTTCTACAAAAAGCTGCATGTATCCGTAAGCAGGTCCTATCAAAGCGACCGTGCGCCGCTCAAAGCACACTAGCCCAACCCAGTGGCATCGACAACGGCAACGTCAACGGACACGAGCGGAAATCGAGATATACAACGAATCTAGGGCTGACAGTTGTGTCATTCCACTCCTTGAGTAAAGCCGGGTGACACCGTCTTGAAATGGCGGGTGGGCTAATGCCACAGCTGCCTTCCGTCCCGTAAAACCGTGGCAGGTCTTGGGGCACGCCGTCCCAATCCAGCCGTCTGGCTTAGCCAACCAGATGGGAGTAGGACCAATTGATTCCTTCCTGGCTTACGCCGATCCGGTTCTGAACACCGAGGTGTCAACCCCCGCATGGCCTCACTACATCAGCAAAAATAACCATGGGATCGAGAAGGCGATTATTCCAGTTGGGTTCAAGGGTAGCCCTAAGGTGGACCCAACAGTCATAAATAAAGATAAACTAAACAAACAAGCATCGGAAGTGAACCCCTTCGCAAGGAGAGGTTTGGAGAGATCTCCACCCAACGCATCAGGTGCGAGAGAAATGGAGATGAAGGACACGAGTAGCGAAGTAGTCGTCGTGGAGAGCGATAACGATACGCCAATAGTCGATAAGCAGCAGCACAATGCAGTGGAGATAGGGTCGAGTGGCATCCTGCCGAGCTTGACCTGCCGTCGTCATGGTGCAACTCGATGACATTATCGACTTCACCAATGAACGGGGCAATATGTCGAGGGAGCTGAAGCTGAAATTGCATAAGCTTCGCAATTTGGTTCTTGCTGCCAAGCAAGAACAGGAAGTCCTTGCGGCCAGGCTGGAAGGCTGTGGTAAAGCGGAGAAGAGTGCACAGACTGCTCCCTTCTCCTTCCATAGTACCACAACCATGGCACAGGAGGCGTTAGGTTTTGCCCTCAGCGACAGAACGGTAGAGAGGAGAACAGATAAGCGAGCCAGGGACTCGCCTGGCATTAAGCGCTTTAAACAGAACGCAAAAAGGCGTCGGGAGAGCGCAAATCAGAAGAGCGGGCCCACGGAAGTTGCAAACATGGGAGAACGGCGTAAGAAGAAAGCGAGGACGAAACGAGCCAGTCGGCCACCGGAGGAGGAAGCCAACCCGACCAAGACAACCTGCGGTCGGACGGTCCCTGGCAAACGGTAGTAAATAAACCGAAGGTGAAAGCGGCAATCACGCGCCCGGCGAGAGCCAGACAGAAGGGTGAAGCACTTCTCATTAAAACAGAGAAAGAGCGCTACGCCGACGTGCTCAAGGCGATGCGCAGCGCCGAGAAACTGGCGGACCTTGGTAAAGAGGTTTGTAGCATAAGGCGGACGAGAGCGGGCGAGATGATCCTTGTCTTAAGGGAAGGGCTCACAGGCGAACGGTACCTCATATGGAGCGCTAGCCCAGGAAGTCCTAGGCGAGAGCGTAGAAGTGAGGGCTCTACACGACGAAGTGACTCTCCAATGCAAGCAGCTGGACGAGGTCACGACATCGGAAGAGATCGCCTCGGCCATCAAGGACCAAGGTGGAGTGGTGGTAGCAAATGCGTCCATCCGTCTGCGAAGAGGACCGCAGGGGACGCAGATTGCCACGGTGAAGTTACCGGCCATCGACGCTAACAAGGTGATCAAAGTTGGTAAGCTGAAAGTTGGCTGGTCAGTATGTCCAGTCAGCCTCTACCAACCACCGGTAGTCGACAAGTGCTTCCGCTGCCTCGAACCGGGACACAAATCGTGGGCGTGCAAAGGGCCGGATAGGAGTAACCTATGTAGGCGATGCGGCGAAGAGGGCCATAAGGCGCACACGTGCGAGAAAGCACCATCGTGTACGCTATGCGCGAGCAGGAACACAACCACGCCATGGGTGGACCTGCGTGCCCGTTGAGTGGTTATACGAGGAAGCCGTGCAAGTAACGCAGCTCAACCTCAACCATTGTGCGGCCGCCCAGCAGTTGCTGTGGCAGTCGGTAGCAGAAGCGAGCACGGACGTAGCTATCTTGGCAGACCCGTACCGCATCCCCGCGGATAACGGGAACTGGGTAGTGGATGGATCCAGATCAGCGGCGATTTTTACGATGGGAAGATACCCGATCCAGGAGATGCTGAACACAAGAGCGGAGGGTACAGTTATAGCGAAAACAAATGGAGCGTACTACTGCAGCTGCTATGTCCCACCAAAGTGGCCGATAGAACGACTCACCTGGAACGGCTGACATCAGACCTAGTGGGTAGCCAGCCAGTAGTCATTGCAGGAGACTTCAATGTATGGGCGGTATAGTGGAGAACTAGCTTTTTGAACCGAAGAGGACAAACGCTGCTAGAGGCTTTAGTCAAGCTGGATGTAGTGTTATGCAACGAAGGCTCCAAAAGTACCTTCCAGCGAAACGGAGTGGAATCGATAATAGACGTAACGTTCTGCAGTCCAAGTTTGGTCGGTGATATGCAGTGGATGGTCGACGACGGTTACACCCACAGTGACCATCTAGCTATCCGGTACAGGATAGGCAGCGAGGCAGGAAGAGAAAGCCGGAGAGCTACTCCCACAACCCGGTCGTGGAAGGTCGCCCACTTCGACGGTGGGACCTTCAGTGAAGCTATGGGTCTGGAAGAAAACACGGGAAGTTTAAGCGGCGACGAACTGGTTGCGGTCCTGTCTCGAGCTTGTGACGCGACCATGCCGAGGAAGGTGCGACCACGGAACTGCAGGCCACAGGTATACTGGTGGAGCGATGAAATTACAGCCCTTCGAGCAGCCTGTCTCTGGGCTAGAAGAAAAACGCAAAGGACACGCTTGGCGGAAGTGAGGGAGGAACGCATCGAGCAATTCAAAGCAGCGAGACTGGCTCTAAACAGGGCCATCAAAGAAAGCAAGAAAGCCTGCTTCGACAGACTGTGCCAGAGCGCCAACTCGAACCCATGGGAAGACGCCTATCGGGTGGTGATGGCCAAAACAAGAGGAGCACTGGCTCCTCCCGAGCGATGTCCAACGAGGCTGAAGACTATAATCGAGGCACTATTCCCGCACCACGGCCCAACCCACTGGCCGCCAGCAGCGAGGGTAGCAAATGATGAAGCGGTGGAGAGGGTGACGGTAGAAGAGATATTGACGGTGGCAAAGTCCCTCGACCCGAGTAAAGCACCTGGTCCGGACGGGATCCCGAATATAGCATTGAAGGCAGCCATAACGACTAACCCGAACATGTTTAGGTTGGCCATGCAGAAGTGTCTGGACGAGAGGACATTCCCGGATATATGGAAGAGACAGCGTTTGGTCCTGTTACCGAAACCTGGCAAGCCACCAGGAGACCCCTCAGCGTACAGACCAATCTGTCTTATAGACACGGTAGGGAAGCTACTGGAGAAGTTGATCCTGAACAGACTGTCGCCGTACGTCGAGGAGGTAGGAGGATTATCGAGCGAGCAATTCGGCTTTCGGAGAGGAAGGTCTACTCTGGGTGCCATTAAATCGGTGGTTGACACTGCAAAGGTCGCCATCGAATGCAAGCGGCGCGGTATACGTTACTGCGCAGTAATAACACTCGACGTGCGGAATGCATTCAACAGTGCGTGCTGGATGGAGATCGCGAACTCGTTGCTTCGGCTGGGAGTACCGGTAGGGCTGTATAAGATTCTGGGAAGCTACTTTCAGAATCGATTATTGATCTACGAGACAGACGAAGGCTTGGCTACCGCCCCATCACGGCAGGTGTCCCACAGGGATCAATTTTGGGTCCATTGCTGTGGAACGTGATGTACGATGGCGTGCTGCGGTTGAAGCTCCCGCCAGGAGTCAAGTTAGTGGGATTCGCCGATGACGTAACCATGACCGTGTACGGAGAATCCGTCGAAGAGGTCGAATTGACTGCAGCCTATTCGATCAGCCTAGTGGAGGAATGGTTGCGCAGCAAGAAGCTACAGTTGGCGCATCATAAAACGGAGATGATAGTCGTTAACAATCGGAAATCGGTTCAGGAGGCGACAATTAGAGTCGGCGGCTGCGACATCACCTCCAAGAGATCTCTGAAACAATTGGGGGTGATGCTCGACGATAAGTTGAGCTTTAAAAGTCATGTCGACTACGCCTGCCAGCGCGCGTCGACGGCGATAGCGGCACTATCGAGGATGATGGCGAACAACTCTAGGGTGTGCTCCAGCAAGCGCAAGCTGCTGGCAAGCGTGGCGGTTTCAATACTACGATACGGAGGACCAGCTTGGGTGTCAGCGTTGAGCGTAAACTGCAACGTGCGAAAGCTGGAGAGTACTCATAGGCTAATGTGCCTGAGAGTTATCAGCGCATATCGCACCGTATCTCGCGAAGCGGCATGTGTACTCGCGGGCATGATGCCTATCAAACTGGTGGTAGAGGAAGACGAGGAGTGCTACGCCCTCAGGGGCACCGATAACGCTCGAAGGAATATAAAGGCAGCAACGGTAGCCAAATGGCAGAGAGAGTGGGACAACTCGCCTAAGGGAAGGTGGACCCATCGCTTAGTCCCAAGTGTGTCGGCATGGATTAGCAGACCTCATGGGGAGCTAAACTTTGGCTTGACCCAGTTCTTAACAGGCCATGGATGCTTCAAGTGGTACCTACACAGGTTTGGTCACGCGGCTTCTCCCACCTGTCCGCAATGCCCAGACGTGACAGAAACGGCTGAACACATCCTGTTCACATGTCCTCGGTTCGAAACGGAGAGGAGTGCGATGTTGGGGGCATGCGGAACGGACACCAACACCGATAACATCGTCATGAAAATGTGCCAGAACCCAGAACAGTGGAGAGCGGTTGCAAGAGCGACGTCCAGGATAGCCGACATCCTGCAACGAAGTTGGCGCATAGAGCAGCAGCAGGCAGCCGTTACGGATAGCGGACCATGAGTCGTGGAAGTCGTGAATATATATGTCGATAATGGATGGGAACGACAGCGTCGCAACTGTATTCAGCTTGCGGCGAGCGCGTAGCCGCAGAACGTGGCGAAACGGCCGGGTTCGGAGGAGCTCCCGCTTTCGGGGAACTTCTCGTCGGAGTAGGTTAGATCCGCCGTCGGGGACTATCCGAGTCGTTCGCGATCGCGACCGAGGCGGGAGCTAAATGGCTCAATGAATAAGGTGAGAGCTGAATGGCTCAAGGCAAATGAAACTCGGTTATCGGAGTAGGCTAGGTCCACCGCCGGGGATCAGCTGAGTAGACCGTGGCGTGCGAATGTACCGGCTTCGGGTCGTCGGGGCACCATTGAACTGGAAGTTATCTCCACCCGGAATCTTTGGATTGACCTCGGCACTCGCCCGGTCACCCGTTGAGACGGGTCGTCGGTTACGGGGGAGCTTCCGATGTCGGGGAACTCCCTGTCGGAGTAGGATTGATCCACCGCCGGGGACTATCCGAGTAGTCCGCGACCAAGGTGAGAGCTGAATGGCTGATCGGTTAAGCAAGAAGCTGAAAGGCGCAGTTCATGGGAAATCGGTTAATCGGAGTAGGCTAGGTCCACCGCCGGGGACCAGTTGAGTAGATCGTGCCGCGTGAATGCACCTGCTTCGGGTCGTCGGGGCACCACTGAACCGGAAGCTATCTCCACCCGGAATCTTTGGCCTGACCTCGGCACTCGTCCGGTCACCCGTTGAAGTGAGAATGTGCGTAGGACTTGAGCGGATCTATGAACATGCATACCAGGTGAATGTGTAGTGTTGGTAATGTAACAGCCATCCACGAATGCGGGTCGTCGGTATCGGGGGAGCTTCCGCCGCCGGGGGACTATCTGAGTAGCTTGCGAGCACGTTGAGAGCTAAATGGCTCTAAAAATAAAAAGGAAAGTAGATGCGTTGCTGAATGGCACAAGGAAAAAAAAAAGTAAAGGGCTTAAGGGCCCACGCTTTTTGTGTGCTTGCTGGCACCAATAAGGGAGCCAAAGGGCTCAGACGTACGACAAAACATCGAAGAGAGGCACTGTGAAAGGTGTTGTTTTGGGAGGAGTACTTTTAGTACTGCTTTCCCCACAGAAGTAATACTGAAAGGTAGTCCTGGGGGAATTGTGCATTAGAAGAGAGGGTAACTCAAGTAACCTTCTGTTGCTTGGGTGGGTTTAGTGGGTCCGGCGGTCTGGCCTTCTGCCAACCGCGCCAACCCCACTCCCTGAGTGATAATTTCAGGTGTCTGTATGCAGATTTGCCTTCATCCCTCTATAAAAAAAAAAAAAAAAAAAAAAAAAAAAAAAAGATGTAAGAAATCTTGTTGTCGTAGAGCACGCTCCGGAACGTATATATTCATATCAGAAAGTAGAGCAGGGGAATCTATTTCATTTATAATCACTTTTGCAACAAAAACCGCTTGCATCATTGTTCTCCGCTTTTCTAGCGGGTTGATTCCGAGCAGCATGCATCGATTCTCGTATGGTGGAAGATTTCGCGCGTCACGCCAAGGTAAATTAGGTAAGGCAATACGAACAAACTTCCGTTGAATAGCCTCAATTCTCTCGATCCATGTCCTATTATAAGGACACCAAACCACAGTCGAAGATTCCAAGATTGAACGCACCAATGCACAGTAAAGGGATTTTAAACAGAGAGGATCGTTAAATCCGTCAGTCATCCTTAAAATGAAACCTAGCTGTCTATTAGCTTTAGCAATCGTGCACTCTAAATGCGAACGAAATGTTAGTTTGGTGTCTAGAATTACGCCGAGATCTGTCACTTCATTTAGCCGTTCCAGTTGTTGACCGCAGAGGGTGTATGTGTAATGATACGGATGATTACTTCTACTGAAAAATATCGTGCAGCATTTTTCGACACACAAAACAAGGCAGTTTCGCTTGCTCCAATCTTCGAAACAATCCAGTAGCTTCTGTAGCGCTACGCAGTCTTCCATACTGCGTAGTAGTGCCAACAATCCAGTTGGCACTACATACAGCACATCATTTACGAATAATGAAAATAGAAGTGGCCCTAAGTTACTACATTGGGGAACACCAGAGGGAACGACGAAACTGTCCGAATTTGAGCAGCCTATTCTTACTTTCATGGACCTTCCGGATAGATAAGATCTCAACCAGCGAACGTTCGCAGAAGACACTCCTAACCTTTCGAGCTTGTTTACAAGAATTTCATGATTGACACGATCAAACGCAGCCTTGAAGTCTGTGTATATAGCATCGACTTGCAAGCCGGCGTCCATGGAACGAATGCAAATAGAGGAGTACTCGACCAGGTTTGTATTGACGTATTGATATTTTCGGGTAGAATCCGTGTTGGGCACTAGATATATAATTTTTGCAGGATTCGAATAGTGCATTGTTTACGACAATTTCGAACACTTTAGAGCAGGCACACAGTGATGTGATTCCTCTGTAGTTGGCAATGCTACATTTATCGCCTTTCTTGTAGATCGGAGACATGGAAGATACCTTCCAGTTAGTCGGAAATACTTCTCGTCGTAATGGAATGTTGAACAGTTTTACAAGCGGGGTGATGAGCGTTATTGAGCACTTTTTCAACACAGCGGATGGAATCCCGTCTGGCCCAGATGATACGGAGTATTTCAGTTTGCGCAACGCGCATAGCATCTGCTCATCAGATATTAAATCCCTGGAGTTCGGTCTTAAAATCTACACGCGTAACTAAAGATCAATCACCTCTCACGTCTCGTTTCTCATTTCTCACATCCCATTTATCAATTATCATATTTCTCTTCTTGCTTTTTCACTTTCCATTTCTCATTTCTGACACATTGTATCTCGTTTATTACTTCTCACATTTTATTACTGGTTCTAACTTTTCACTGATCACAACTCATTTCGCCCTTCTTACTGCTTGCTATAGCTTCTCGCTTCTCAATTCTCGTAATTTCTTCTCGCTTCCCATATCCCAAATCCCAGTTTACAACTCTCGATTGATTATAAAATTAATAAGTGTTTTTCAATAGATTTCTCGATTCCTATTTCTCACTTCTCATCACTCAGAACTTCTTGCTCATCACTTTTCACTTATATTTTCTCACTTGCCAATTCTTACTTGTTTACTTTTCAATTATAAATACTTAAAAATAAATTATTAGTGGCACACGTCCTTATCAAATTATGACATCCTCAGTCTAGCATATCTGGACTCAGTGTTGTGCTGAATCATTATCAGACGATAATGATTGCAATTTTCATGTGAAAACTTTTTACGTGAAAACAGTAGGCGAGTTGTCGCCGGCGACAACTTCTCAAATTTTGTACTCAAACGATAATAAACACATAATTTTCAATCAAACATTAGTCTTTACTAGTGTCAGCTAATTGTCAACAGTCCTGTTATATCTTCTATTTGGCGTTATGGTTTCATGGTAGTAAGGAAAGAGTAAAAAGAGTTCAAAATGTAACGGTGAATGCTTCAAATCGAGCTACGATTTTCAAACGATTCTTATTCGCTAGCGAGTTTTTATCACTTGATAATTTAAAAGTAAGATCGCGAGTGAGTGTTGATCATCCTCGATTTTTTGAAAATTTTAGTTTAAAGTTTATAAAGTTTTTATTAAAATGTGTGTTTTTCCATGGAAAATGTAGTAAAGTTAATGAAATGTAAAAACTTGTAACGAGTCCAGATGTGTTTTCTCCAGTAAGCAGAACGATCGACCGGTCATCGAAATTTTGTTCTACTCAGTGCGGTCGATAATTAAAATAATTTGTGTTCGTTAGAATGTGTTTGTTTAAAATCAATCAAACTGCACGCTATATACAGCATACCGTTTACCAAAACGAATCCTGCCACACTTCTTATTCCATATATCCAACATCCCAGCGATTTCTCGTGGAAGTGCAGATGACTCGTCAGCGTATCATGTCAACATTTTCCTAACCATTCCTTAATTGACCTGCACTCGGACTCGGCCGGCGCTGGTATTGCTTATTTTTGGGTCACCAGTTCTAACACATCTTACAGATCTTTCAAGTCGGATTTTTGCACCACCGGAGGTGTACAGGATCCATAAGTAAGTAAAAAGTTCTTACACATTGAAGATGATGTTAGTCCCAAACTTTATCTGTTGGCTCTCTGTGTAATTACAGGTGTCAGGCCATTAGGCCAAAAGCCATTTGGCCGATGGTCATTAGGCCGAACGGTCATCAGGCCAAATGGCCATTAGGCCGAATTAGTAAAAAGAAGCAAAAAGTGAAAATGCGAAGTTCTTTTTTCACCTTACCCCTTCTTCCTTCTCCCTTCTTGCATCTTCCTTCTTCTATCTGTCTTCTTTTTCCTTCTTCTTCCTTTTTTTCTTTTTCGCTCTTCCTTCTTCTTTGTTACTTTCTGCATTCTTCTTCCTTCTTTTTTCCTTCATTCTTCTTCTTTCTTTGTTCTTTCTTCTTCCTTCTTCCTCGTCCTTCTTCCTTCTTTTTTGATCCTTCTACCTTCTTTCTTTTTCTTCTTTTCCTCACTCTTCTTCTTTCTACTTTCTTCTTCGTTTCTTTTCTTTCTTTTCTCCTTCTTCTTTCTTATTTTTCTCTTCTTCTTTCTTCCTTCTTCTTTTTTCCTTCTTCTTTTTTCCTTCTTCTTTTTTCTTAATTTTTCCTTGGTCGATTTTTTCTCTGTTCTACCTTCTTCTCTTTTCTTTATCCCTTATTCTTCATTCTTCCTTCTTTCTTCTTTTTTGCTCCTCCCTCAGCCTTCTTCTTACTTTCTTCTTCCTTTTTCTTTCATCCTTTTTCCTTCTTCATTATTTCTTACTACTTCCTTCTTTTTCATCTTTCTTCCTTCTTCCTTCTTCCCTCCTCCTTCTACTTTTTTTCTTCTTCTTTCTTCCTTCTTCCTCCTTTTTCCATTCATCTTTTTCCGTTCTACTGCTTCCTCAATTCTCACTCCCCAGTTCTCATTCAGCCTAATGGCCATTCGGCCTAATGACCATTTGGCCTAATGGCCATTCGGCCTAATGACGTAGCATCGTAGTTACAGCTGACCTGGCAGTAACGAAGTAGCAACCGTGGGGGTAATCATGCTCATGCTCGAAAAATGTAGTAAAGTTAACTTTTTAATAACTTTTCACAATCTTTACTAATTTGTCTTCCTAGTCATATCCAGTGAAAAAAATCTTAAGGGAACGGAAGCTTAAAAGCGGGAAAACACATTTTTTTTAATTTTTATTGTGGATGTTTCGACTATTATTTTTAATTTGGTGATCTAAAAACATGTTTGAACGTCAGCTGTCATTGGTTTTGTTACTTAATTTGGCCTAGTAAACAGGAAAATGCTATGGCTCGTATTAGCTGACTTGCGAGTTTTAAACTTAGTTCCCCTACATTCCGCTCCGCCATTTGAGACAACACATTTTAGCGATTCTGCCATGCTATTTTTAAGAATTGCTCGCAGGCCCGACCAGTGTAGTGCCGACAATCGATCACCTTTCTCTCCGGACTAACTTTTGATAGATAACAGATATGGACTTTTTGACATACATATGTCATGCATGCATGCGCATGTTCTTTTTTGTGCCAACTACCGATCCAAAACAGGTGCCTATGGTTCGTAACAAAGAAAACACATTTTTCATCAAGTGAAAATCCACTCAGAATTTTTTTTTTCGATCATTTGCTTAGTGTTTGAAAACGAAGTGAAACAATCGAAATGATTAATTTATTACGTTTTTGGAAAGCGAATTTGTTCTATTTTGTGATTATGGTTGCAAATTTCGGTTGTCAGCACCGCAACATGGTCGGTTGTCGGCACCCCATTTTCCAAGTGGAACAATGTACTACGCACCTCCACGCACTCTTCATGACAGAATTGCGGATAAGCCGACGTGTGGTGCGTTGATCCATGAGTGCTGTTAACTGAAAGGCATATTGCTTCATGAGTTTTTCTGCAACAGAATATAACCATTTTCTTCAAAATGTTAAAATTATCAATGTGATTGAGATTTTCTACAATTTTACGATGGCATCAGCTAGCTCTCGGGCTTGGTAGTTGTATGGCTACTACTTTTGCCTCATATACAGAAGGTCGTGGGTTCAATCCCAGTTCCATTCCTCCTACTTTGTATCTTTTCATATATTTCTCATGTTCTACACACTTAATTTTTTTTTCGTCGGGATCTCAGCATTTTTTGTTTATTTTCCCGAGATGGGCACCGAGTTTCAGCGAACATGACTTTTGCCGCGATCTCAGTAAAAGTGACGTTTCGGTTACTGAGATACAGTAAAAATTTTACCGGGATCAGTAATAAACGAAATTTTCTGCCGAAGTTCAGTTGTGAAATTTGCTGAGCTACAGCGGTTCCCGATTTTGCCGAGCTCGAAAAAAAAAGTTAGTGTGTAACAATCGCTAGAACTGGAAATGAGCTTTCATACCGTTTCCATCTTCTATCCTATACCTAAACTTTGACTAGTTCTTGCAGGTAACTATTAGAATTTGAAATGAGCGAAAAAGCTCGTTTCGGCATCCAAT
Organism: Armigeres subalbatus; assembly: GCF_024139115.2. NCBI lineage: Eukaryota > Metazoa > Arthropoda > Insecta > Diptera > Culicidae > Armigeres > Armigeres subalbatus. Next base: position 166,020,059 of record NC_085139.1, read on the forward strand.
TAGAATATACCTCCAAACCTTTCTTACTATCACATTGGCAACCCGTTCACCAAGACGAACCTCTCCCATAGTGCCTAATCCCCAGATTCCAATAAAAATTCCGCATGTACTCGTGGCGAGTGCAGAGGTGTTCTCGGCTTGCAGTGGGTTAATTATTGCATCATCAATTCCTTCCCATCTCCAATAGACCGTGAGGACGTGGCTAGCGCCATTATCGTGATTGAAAAATACTAGAGCTCTCGGACTGTGCACATTAAGGTTGGAGAGCAAACTCATGCTTCTATCCATTGGTTCCTTGGAAATAACTATGAAACTAAACAAATAATGTAGAGGTTGCTTTGAGTTTCTTTGCATTTATTTCCTTTATTATATGTTGTGCAGCCTGTACTTGAGATTTTTTCCTGGTTTTAATGAAAGAAGAAGAAGAGTGTAGGACTTAAGTAAGTGTGTGTTCTTAGAGGTTTACCCCTCAGTCTGTTCTACATGCATTCATCTACTCGTTAAACGGTTGCATATTTCATGATTCATAACAGTTGTTCATCAGTGAACAGCAAGCCATGACTCTCCCTTTTTTCCTGTCAGACCTCCATGCCGAGCACACGCATCCACGGTTAGCTGCTTTGGGCCACACAGAAACAACAGAGAATATGCGCCACCTTAGCAAATCTTCGAATTTCACAATGGAAACAACAAAAAGTAAGTACTTCCGTTATGTTATAAGGGAACATCCATAAATTAGGTAACACTTAGAGGGGGAGGTGAGGTTGCCTGGAGTGTGACGATCCATACAAAATGTTCAGATGCCTCATACAAAAAGTGTGACAAAGGGGGGAAGGGGTTGTGTTTCGACTGAATTTTCTAGAAGCGGAACTACGAATGCTGCAGTTTCAGGGCAAATTTAACTAGAATATATTTTAAATTAGTTTTACATTTAGCGCATGAATAGGTATAGTTACTTACAAATCTTCAGTATTTGCTTCACCTGAATCCTCTCTTAGCTGGTAGCTTCTAGGTTATGGTTAAACTGTTTAGGATATAATTTAGGGTAAATTGCATGCTTTCATAATTCATTTAGTACTTGTTCTACTTACTTAGGGATAATTAAATCAACAATCAATGTGAAACTGGCGATTTTTTCATGGTTCCAGTTTCGTAAGCTATGATCAATCCTTGGTACCCAGAAATGTCATCTCAGTAATCAGTACGTAATCTATGAACGGCCTTTAGAACAAGATTTAGCACTGCAGTCAAGGTAACCAATTGTTTAATTTGTTTTTATTTTTCAATCCAATAAAACATCTAAGAAAATGCAGATCGCATGGCGTGAGAAATTGTTCAGGAGAAAATACCATTTTTAGCAATTTTTTTCAATTAAATCATGCTTTATTTCTAGGAACTCCAGTACGATGAAAAATAATGATGAATTCGAGCTGACACTGCCCACCTCCGCAGCAGCATCCAAAACAAATGTATACAGGCTTACTAAATTGAGAATTCCAGGCTCCTCGGAGGTCAAGTGCGTATATCTGACACATAGGCTTCTCATGATATTATGCCGAACTTTCTGCAGAGCTCTAATGCTTTCTCCAATATCCGCTCCACGAATTTCAACCGGCGCTCTACTGCTATTTGGAAATTCGGTATAACCATAAAGGCAGAGGATGCACTTCCCAAATATGTCGAAAGTAGCAAGCACCGTAGTGATTTCCGTTATCTCTTTCGCTAGGTGTTGGCGAAATCTATCTTCGCATCGGTATTTCCGATTATGAAAAATAACCTCATAATGTTGGTAATAAGCATTGCGTTATAATGACCCTAAAGTCTCATGACACGCTGCAAAGGACAAAATTAGGGAGTGAGTGCTAGTAGTGGACCCCGTGCGTATAATGGACCCCCTGAACAAAATCCCAAATTAAACGCTGGAATCGACAATTTTCTACAAGCTTCCGTCGGGTAAAGTTGCTTCATGTAACAGGACAGCAGTTCCATACATTTGCTATGGACAGGGAAACAGTTTTTTTAGTTATATTAACTAATTTGTAAATGTAAATATGCTAAAGGGTCCATTACTAGCACACAAGGGGGGGTCCATAATAGGAACTAGGAACATGTGGGAATGGAACATGTAAATCAAATGGGGGACCATAATACGTATATAAACAAACTCGACGTTGCGTATTATGGACCCGGGGTGGCCATAATAGGCATGCTAGCTACATAATTTTAAAATGCTTTTTTTATTAGTAAAAATGAATGTTTTGGCTAGTTTTATGTACGAAACACGATGCTGGTACCTGTTGCTTGTCATCTGGTGCAGCAGAACTACAATTTGTCAAGAGGCTCGCTCTAGCGAAGCGACTGAAGTAAATTTTAATCGTTAAGGGGTCCATTACTAGCACTCACTCCCTACAACAGCTTGCTAATGAACAATCGCTCGAAAAAGACATATAGACGTGAAGAGTACAATCTCACAAAAATATGACATACGGGCATACTTTCTCCACTGAACTGTGCATTTATTTAATTTATTAACTATTACGCAGGAAGCTATCTGCTGCCTAATTTCAAAAAATCAAACCTTAGATGCCTTTCGCCATATTGATTTCAGATAATTAACTCCTAGTGTGCTGCTGGAAGCGCGCTCAAAGTGGGTGATTCACTCAAACAAAGTGGTATCTCGTTAGAATTAAATCACTTGATCATAACGAATTGAATATCGATCGATGTAAACTAGGGGTTTCAGTTTATATTAAAACAGCTTTTCAACGAAGTGTTACTACTTCTGTTCACTGGTCGGTATTTGGATATCCACAGAAAAGCGGCCGTGAACCATGGCAAGCCAAGGACAGAATATCATTATAAGCTCCTCGATGTAGCAACTGATTACAATGATAGGCAAACCAGTGAGATCCACATCTAAGTCCCACATCTGCTCACCTCGCGGTCCATCTTGTGGAAGCTTCTGTTCAGTTGGATCCCACTTCGATATCTATTCCATTATTGGATTTTTAGATATTTCCACTCAGCAGAAGAACTGCTAAAAATGATTTATTTACTGATAGGATTGAGTGTCATTGAGTAAATCATGTCATGCCATACGTGGCATTTCATGCACTATCATGCCTTCTAGCGATCAAAAGTTTAATCACAATACTTCCTTGTCTCTAATCAATGCAATCACCCACGGGTCTAATTTGTTTGCTTATCCTGAGTTCAATTTTAATGGCAATTGTTTTTTTTTTAAATATATTCTATTAAAAGTCACAGAAATAAGTCGAGTCGAACAATTATTCACATCGGACGTGATCCCAGATATTAGTGCTGTCCAATGAGAGCTTGAAGTAGCTCGAAGTTTCTCCCTGTCCTGCTCATGCCCATTTGTTGACAAAAAAGAACGAGCAGGACGGGAACAACTTCGAGCTACTTCGAGAAGCTCATTGGACAGCATTATTGTGTTTTTTTTTTCTTAAAAGTGATCGTGAGCTCTACGAATAAGTGATGTCTCTATTATCCTAGTATTCGAAAAGTTTATTAAATTATAGTGGAAAGTAGTTGACCCAAGTGTGAGGAAACAAAAATTTCCTGTATCTTTTAATAATAGTATCTGTCGTCAAACCAGTTAATCTCCGAATCTGCTGGCCATATACATAGGAACCTACATATATCCTGAATGAGTTCTTGAGTTTTGTGTCCCCTGTATAGATCTGAAAGCTCTACACTTTGTAGTCTATAGGTTCCAATCAGCGAAATGCTAACGCACCTAGATGATATCCACGTCTTCTGAGAATCATCATCTATTCGCCAACCGTCAAAAGGATTCTCCATTTCGTTGGACTTGGAGACAGATGAAAGTTTGACGCTATGCGATCCACACGATTATTCTCAGTGCACATAACGAGAGCATGCTTCGTGTAGCCGGTTGCACGAATTCATTTGGCCACTACCGCAGCTTTCGTTGTTCGCACGGAACGACTGCCAATATATGCTACAATATTAGGAACAAGCCCTGCCTTGCAAAAACTCCATCACATGTAAGCCATTTGATCGTCTGCTTGACACTGCAGAGCAGTCAGTCCAACCGTTTCAAAGTCAATCAATCTAAAAGATAACAGAATTAATAAAAGGTAATGAAAATATTTAGTTTTTCTTTAAATTGTCTTCAAATGTATCACCGACATCGACTGGAAAACAATAAATAAACAAAAACAATAATAGCCATGACGACGATAGAAAATTAGAACAAATTCAAACCAAATAGAAGGATTGCTTGGTTTTCCTGGGTACCGCTGGGTACCAGAGAGCTTAGTACACTGGAACCATGAAATGAGTACTAATTTGCTCTGACCCCAACATCTTGATAATTATATCTATGATTAAATGTTCAGTGTATTTGTGTTCAATTAGATTAAGTAACTAAGTAGATCAGTAATTCTGCACATGTGAGAAGCTGGAAATATGCAACTTATTATTGAAATTGCTTTATGTTATTGCACTCAAAGTCCCACTCACAGTCACAAGCTAAGCTTTAAATCCAATACTTTTCACGGAATCTGATTCCAAATTAGAATAATTAATATAATATTTAGATTTAGGAAATTTGATAACTGGCGAGAATTTGTCCAACCACTTGCTGACTTTGTTTTGAATTTTATCCCTGCATTGTCATCGTTTGTCATGCTCCGTAGTGTCAGCTCAACCGGTCCACTGCAAAACATGCGTATGGCTGTTTGAGTGTTAGGGCTGTTCGCCGTCACAGGTTGTGTTGGTCAATTTTTGCGTTACGTAATTAATACGAAATAAAAATTTTGACGAAAAACTAATCATATTCTGAGAAAACGATTTTATTTTAAAGTGCAGCATTTTCGTGCAAATTCAATCGATGCGCGTTAGAATGTTTGAAGCGCGCCACTTCGAGGCCAAAACGGGCCAGCCTAAAAAGTTGAACAAACAGCACTGAAACTGACAGAAGAATCAAGTATCAATTAAAAAAAAGTCCTACTCTCGTTTTCACTCAAATGAAGCTGAAAAAATGTGAATTTAAAAAAATGCAAAGATGTTGTGTAACAAGCTGAATTGTGCATACAAGTTATGTTTGTGTCATAATTGATTTGGTGGGCATAAGTGACGGGCCAAATCAAAATCTCAAGCGAATGTGAAAATTACAATAAGTTTTTTTCTTACTTCGGTACATGTACCGTGTACCCAAGAAATTCCAGGAGTAAAGCCTCATCCTCTTCATGAGTAACCAACTATCTACAGCATGGGTTCCTAAACCGTGAGTCGCGACCCCCTGGGAGGTCATGGGTTGCTCATTGGTCGGTCGCGAAAGACAAATTTTGATATATATTCTAGTCCCTACTTTGTCTTTAAAATCTAAACCAGCTTTTGATTTACTTCTAAGTAATGAATGTATGACTAGAAAATAACAAATTTATGAAGACAATACCCAAGTAACCAATAATCGGATCGAAGTAAGCCTCGGTTGCAAGCGGTCGCAAGTTTTTTCTAGCTGTCAAATATTGCCTTGAAAATTTTAGAACTTAGGTACGCGTTCGGCTGATTTGTGAATTGCTGTATAAGGATGATCCGACAAAGAAATTAATTTGAAAAAAAAAGCAATAACCAAGAACGAAAAGTGTAAACTTATTAATTCAAGACAAGAACACCCTTGCCCAGTAGACGTGAAAGTTAAAGTGCCAATCATCACAAGACTCATCAAATGCGTGAATGTATTCATACATCTGACGCGTCCATATTCGAAAATGCGAAGAGGACTATTAGAATGCCATAGATGGAAGAAAACAATGAACCTTATAACCGGAAGTCTAAAATCGTAATGCCGTCACTACTGTATGTTACCCGTAAAGCCGTCAACTTCGCCGAAGTCTTTCCCGAGAAGCGAGGACAATACATCGCTTTCTTTTGGGGACGATACAACGACAATACCACGCTTCCTGTAGTAGGTCCAAGAAGTTCCGGTTAGTATGTTCCAATTAATTATACTTGATGGATGGAATCCTTATCTGAATCTTGATCACACACAAAATCAGGGCTTGATTGTCTCTTGGTGTAATATTTTAATCTATAGCTGATCGATTGAAAATTTCAAGATAAAAATTTGTGCTCGTAGACTTCATCGAAAACTCAAACTCTTCCCACGTAGACACACATACACTTTTTCAGGTTCTCTTCTTCCGCCTGAAAGGTGTACGAAATTTGTGCACAGTGTAAAAAAACAACCTTTTCAAAGCGTAATTTGATCAAGCTCAAATAAGTTCTTCAGAAGTCAAATTAATTCTATAAATAATTGGATTAATCAGGCTTAAATACGTTCTTTGGGAGTAAAAGAAAATATATTTTTTTTTTATTCTTTATACGACTTATACGAGATAAGTGGTCGGAGAATAGAATTGGGTGGAGTACTCTCTTCTAACGATAGGAGAAAAATACGGCGTATTGTCGGAGTTAGTTTCGATCGTTTCGATTTATGCTGCCTTCCAGAGATATATTTTCTGAAAAAAAATTCTGGAACAATCGTCGTGCTCTGAAAATAGTTTTTTTAAACATTTTCCAGGAATCAAATTGGGACAATTTAAAAAGCAGGTGGCCAGAAATTACAGCAAAGATTTGATTTGATTTGTTTATTTCTCCGCTAGCTTAAGACTTCTGTCTTCTAAATGCTACATATATTTGTACTATACAGGAAAGCAACACTTATCATAATATCTATTGAAACGCTATGAGATGCTAAAACGCTCAATTAATTCTTGACTAATTAAAATATTCTTTACAGCGTCTGATCACAAAGATTCTACACATTAACTGCAAATCTATACATTAACTGATACACAAGAAAAAATCAGATCAGTTTTCTATATTAGGATTCTTTAAACAATGTTCACTATTAAACCTATATGTTAGCGCCAGGAGCTCAAGTCGGGGAAGCTGGTTTGGCTAGGGCAAATCGAAACGGAAGGGTTCTTCATCTTGAAGTCACTACAATAAAACATTCTTGCTTTTCACGGTTTATTATCGATATTTTACTTGTACACTTGTACACTTGAACTCTTGACTAACTATTGCTGTTGTTTAGCCACATGATATGTGGCGGCTGAGTTTAAACTACTCTCAAAGACTGACAAAGACTAACTGTCACTTTGGACTTTTATACGCTTCCTTTTCAATAGTGTTGCAGATTACAATATGGGTTCGTATTCATATATTTTTAGTTGAACGCAATTTCAATTGTCTTGATCACTACTATTCTTATGTTTTTACAAAGAAACGCTAACTAATGATAAGTATAGGTGTACAGCGATCACTCGTACACTAATGAAACAGAATTGGATTCAAAGTAGAATTATATCAACAGGGGTGCCCAAATCATCTGTTACAAAACTATTCGAGATAAATATTCACCAATAAAGGCATTAACACTATATATCAAATAGTTTTGTTGGAAACATAGTAGAACAGGAAATGACAAATATGGCATCTTACTACTTTTCCATGCTACATAAAATCAAGTATACGTTTTCATCAAGGTATGATATATGTTGAAAATATTGCAGGCCACCTTTGAAATATTTTGTTCTGTTTTGTGTGGTTAAATAAATTAACTAGCAAATCAAATATTAGTGCGCGTCCGATCGTGTTTCCTCTAATAAGCAGAACAATCGCGCGATCATTGTTAATTTTGGCTCTGCGTTGTGCGGGTAATTAAATTAATTAACAAATAATAAATAAGTGCGTGTTCTATCGTGTTTTTATTAGTACGCAAAGCGATCGTGCGATCATCGAAATATTTTGTTTTGCTAAGTGCGGTCGATGAGTCGATTAGAAAAGTGACTATTGACATGTATTGGGAGGTGGGTGGGGCAATTATTTTTTTTTTCTTTCTCGTTTCAGAGAGCGAGTATTGGCGCTTAAACCTAGGCTAATTAGCCAGGGCAAGTCTAATACCTTGTCCCACCCCAAGAAGAAGCAATACTATGGAGAACGGAGTGACGTAAATTTCTTAGCATTGTCACTCCCAACGTCTGTACAAACTAATATCATTTGCTTATGATGATATTCCTAAACTATATTCCCTACCAACCATCCAACTCCTTGACATCTATGAGGGCGTCGGTGAGTCGCTGGCCTCTCGTTAAGTAGATGTCATATCATCATATCCTTCCTTTCCCTAGTAACGGAGAAGATGGGCGTGGCCGGCAATGGTAGCTTTCATGCTTTATCATTTTGGACCTCCAATTGGGTTGCTATTATATCCCAAATAGTAATCCATAAGCAATTGGGATAAGAAAGTTAAAGAATATACATGACAGCTATCAGTATGCAATCTACGAAATACTCCGTTACCACGCAACGCAACGCAACGCAACGCAAACAATACCCAAGTAACCAATAATCACTATATTTCGCCAAATCGGCCATATAGTGCTACTTTAATGCTTATAAGTTTTTAAATAGCCGTACAGTGGCCCTATATGGCGGTTTGGCGTAATATAGTGCTAATGGTTACTTGGGTAGTCTTCTTTTTGTTCTCCAGTTGACATTGCGAGCAAAATGCTAATAGAATATTAAACTGAAAAGCATGCCATTTCCAGTTAAGAATGCGCTCAACATTGTAGAAAAGGGCGCAAAAAGTAAAACACGATTTATACTATATATGCACTGCTGAAGATCACCAAGTTTGTGGATTGAAATTGGGCCAAAATTCATTCTTCAAGGCATTTATATGTTAATCTCTTGCTTGGGAAATTCTGAAAATAATTATAAAGACACGTTTCCTACGGGATACTATTTAAAATAAAGAGACCAGATTACTCTTGGGCCAATCCAGGACACCTTTGCAAGCGTATCAAATCGTTTCAAAAGAGTTATTTATCCTATCAACCTACAGTACCTAGTATGATTCTTACTACTCCACTTCATAGAAACAAATACTCTGAAATCTTTGGATTCTCCAAATATTTTTGAAATAAGAAAAGTTTTACAATCTAGAAGAACGATTGACGAAATAAAAGAATAAATAAATAAATAAATAAATATATATAAAATAATAATCTTGAGAAATGTATACAAACAACTTTTATGTATTGGAAATTCTCGTGATTTTGTGCATATAGGCAAAGTATCAGCTCAATCGAATCGACATGAATCAAAATTTATATCCCCAAGCATGACCAGCTCATCTGGTGTGGGTATGTTGATTTTCATAACAGCTTAACTCAATACCGTCGTTTAATCTTTGATGTCAATAAAGTATTTTCAGCAACAAAACAAATTTATCGTTGATCTTTATAACACCCCGTAAGCAGTTAAAAGGTCGTTAGGAACGTCATCACTAATGGGCATATTTCTCACCGATAAAGCTGCCTGCACATACCTCGTAACTGACGATACGGCGTTAAACTCCTGCGACCTTTTTAAACTGATTACTCCCACGGTAATGGTTTTAGAATAATTAATAATACAAACAGCCATGAAACATCAGCCAGTCCTCTCCTCCCACTAAGTTATGCTGCCGTGACTGGTGGTGGCCCAGTGGAACCGGCATCCTCCCGGCACAAATCCTTTCCGACTACTAAAGTACCAAGCAAACGAATACTGTAGGCGGAGGGCGACCAAGCGGAAGGATGTCACCGTCTACTGTGGAAAATACTTTTATGGCCAGTAAGCCCAGCGTGGTGCTCCAAAATTTGCTGTAGTGGAAAATGTTCGCTACTACATTTTGCATCAGGCCGTGGCAAAAGCGACACGATGACGTTTATTCCGACTGAAAAAATGATGCTCTCCCGCCAAAAGAGTTAGGTACTTTCACCCGGCAGAGCATCATTTTGCCATGTCGAAAGGCTCTCGCTGGGTTGTGAAGGTTGGAAAATGCCCTGGCAGGCACAGAACATGACGTGGTGCTCCATAAAAACCATGACATATCGTTTAAATTAATGAATCCGCACAATCTCTTCATTTAACATTTATTTCCTGCCTTCCATGCGCTGCCATCTCTGCCATGAATCCAAAATTTTTCACTTTACGCGGGCAAGCTTGGGTACCTATATTTTTCATGGTGAGCAATCATTAATGTTTCTGCATGCAAATTGCTCTAATGAAGCGAGTAAGTCGCTACTGGTGCGAATAAAATGCCCCCAAAAAAGAAGATTGAGCCCAACCAGCCATGACGCCCAGATAATACCAACAGAATATCCCACCGAGTAGAAATGAGAAATGAAAGAACAAAAAAAATCCAATAACCATATCTGCTACCTTTGGAAATAACGTCAACGTTTTTAAACATCAGATTAGATTTAGCTTAGCTTCAGCTTAGCTTTAGCTTAGCTTTAGCTTAGCTTTAGCTTAGCTTTAGCTTAGCTTTAGCTTAGCTTTAGCTTAGCTTTAGCTTAGCTTTAGCTTAGCTTTAGCTTAGCTTTAGCTTAGCTTTAGCTTAGCTTTAGCTAGCTAGTTTTAGCTAGCTTTAGCTTAGCTTTTAGCTTAGTTTTAGCTTAGTTTTTAAGTTAGCTTTTAGCTTAGTTAGCTTAGCTTTAGTTTTAGAGTTTAGCTTAGTTAGCTTAGCTTTAGCTTAGTTTAGCTTAGCTTTTTAGCTGAAGTAGCCCCCTGTTCAGTTCCCACCCTGTTCCACCCTGTTCCCAGCTTTTAGCTGTTCCCCACCGTTCACCTGTTCCACTCCTGTTCCCCACACCCCACCAGCCCTGTTCCTGTTCCCCACCCTGTTCCTGTTCCCACTCTGTTCCCCACCTCCACCTGTTCCCTGTTCCCTGTTCCTGTTCCCACCTGTTCAGCCCCAGCTCCCTGTTCCTGTCTGCACCACCCTGTTCCTGTTCCCACCCCTGTTCACCTGTCTGTTCCTGTTCCCCACCAGTTCCCACCCTGTTCAGCCCCACCCACCCCACCCCTGTTCCCACTCCAGCCCCACCTCCCTGTTCCCAGCTCCCAGCCCCACCTGTCCTCAGCCCCACCACTCCCTGTTCCAGCCCCCACCTCAGCCCCTGTTCTGTTCACCCACCTCCCACCCCCACCTGTTCCCCCCCTGTTCCCACTCCTGTTCCCAGCCCTGTTCCCAGCCCCCACCCACCCTCCCTGTTCCCCAGCCTCAGTTCCACCCCACCTGTTCCCCCCCAGCCCCAGCCCCTGTTCACCCCACCCACCCTGTTCTGTTCCTGTCTGTTCCTGTCTGTTCCAGCCCCACCCCACCCCACTCCCTGCCCACCAGCTCCCCCCCTGTTCCACCCCACCCCACCCCACCTGTTCCTCCCCACTGTTCCAGCTCCCAGCCCAGCCCCAGCTCCACCTCAGCCCCCCTGTTCCTGGCCCCACTCCCAGCCCTGTTCCTCACCCAGCCTCCACCCCTGTCTCCAGTTCACTCCCTGTTCCCCAGCCTCACTCCCCCCCAGTCTGTTCCCAGGCCCTGTTCCAGCCTCCACTCACCCACCAGCCCCTGTTCAGCCTCCCCACCCAGCCTGTTCCCCCACCTGTTCCCACCTGCTCCCACCTGTTCCCAGCCCCACCAGCCCCACCAGCTGTTCCCAGCCCCTGTTCCAGCTCCCTGTTCCCACCCACTCCCCCCTGTTCCCACCCCTCTGTTCCCAGCCCTGTTCCTCACTCCTCCACCCTCCCCAGCCACCCCACCCTGTTCCCACCTGTTCCCAGCCCTGTTCCACCCTGTTCCCACCACCCTGTTCCAGCCCCACTCCCCCACCCCACCCTGTTCCTCACTCCCACCCCACCTCACCTGTTCCTGTTCCCCTGTTCCAGCCCCTGTTCCACCCCCTGTTCCCAGTCTCTGTCTGTTCCTGTTCCCCTGTTCCCCACCCCACCACCTGTTCCCACCCCACTCCTGTTCCTGTTCAGCCCCTGTTCACCCCACCCCAGCCCCACCCCACTCCAGCTCCCAGCCCCAGCTCCACCCCACCCCAGCTCCCAGCCTCCACTCCCCCACCTGTTCCCAGCTCTGTTCCTGTCCTCCAGCCTCCACCTGTTCCTGTTCAGCTCCCACCACTCCCACCCCTGTTCAGCCCCACCACCCCACCCCACCTGTTCCACCCCACCTGTTCCCACCCCCAGCCCCACCCTGTTCCCTGTTCCCACCCCACCCCACCCTGTTCCCAGCTCCCACCCTGTTCCTGTTCCTGTTCCCACCCCACCTGTTCCCACCTGTTCCAGCCCCACTGCCCCACCCCACCCTGTTCACCCCACCCTGTTTCACCCCACCTGTTCAGCCCCACCTGTTCCACCCCACCCCAGCCCTGTCCCTGTTCCCACTCCCAGTTCCCACCTCTGTTCCCACCTGTTCCTGTTCCACCAGCCCGTCCCTGTTCACCCTGTTCCTGTTCTCCACCAGCTCCCCACCCCACCCTGTCCCACCCCACCCCTGTTCCTCCCACCCCTGTTCTGTTCCCACTCCAGCCCCACCACCCTGTTCCCAGCCTCACCCCACCAGCTCCCCAGCTCCCAGCCCCACCTTAGCTTCCCACCTCACTCCCTGTTCCTGTTCCCCAGCCTGTTCCCAGCCTCACTCCCCACCTCAGCTCCACCCTTCCCCACCTCACTCCAGCCCCAGCCTCAGCTAGCTTAGCTTTAGCTAGCTTAGCTTAGCTTTAGCTTATTTTAGCTTAGCTTTTAGCTTAGCTTTAGCTAGCTCAGCTTTAGCTTAGCTTTAGCTTAGCTTTAGCTTAGCTTTAGCTTAGCTTTAGCTTAGCTTTAGCTTAGCTTTAGCTTAGCTTTAGCTTAGCTTTAGCTTAGCTTTAGCTTAGCTTTAGCTTAGCTTTAGCTTAGCTTTAGCTTAGCTCGAACCATCTTAAGAACCTTCCCCGGCCCCGAAAACCTCTGCATACAAATTTTAACGCAAATCGGTTCAGTAGTTTTACGTATATAGGATAAGATAAGAAAATGATTGACTCAAACTCTCTTCAACGTGCTATTGTAAAGATACCTTAATCTTTAGTGGGATTTATTAATTGATTGGCTTACTGCAGAATAAATATTGCATCTTTCATTTTTCGGGCATTTAAACACATTCTCTATCATAATCGTTTAGGAAGGAAAACTTCCATCAACAGTCGCCAGCCATCCACTATTTCACTAGCTCCTCAATAACCCAAACGTCGTTAAAAAATAATGGAACCATTTCGATGAAACCTATTCTCCTGATGAATTCCAATAAACAAACATCTGAATACGTGATTGAGTTTCTTGTAGTCAAAACAGCACTTGCGAACCCTCCTCGGAGTCAACCAGACAGTATATCATTGATTCCCTCGATTTTGCAATCTGTGAGTGGGAAGCAGTGAAAGCACTTTTCTCCGAAGCAATTATCTTCTACTGTTTGTTTGCTGTCATAGGAGCTACCTACGCAAAACAACGAAACACATCAAAGGACAATTTTGTGCGACCGGAAAAGCGTCCAACAGTTCCACTGAAAGATAAAGTTTTATGCGTTGCTGGATAATGCTCTGGAATCTGAGTATCCGTTTGGGAAATGGATCCTATTTGCTGGGGAATGTCCGTTTGGTATGTCTTCAATTCCACAAGAAGTATTTCGTTAAATTTCAAACACTCACTGAATCGTTATTCGATTCACTTGGTTGAATTAACACTTTCTTGGTCCGGTTCAGCGTCAATTAAATTACTTTCCACGGTGATTCATTCATCCATCACCATTCTTAAGTGGTCTAACAATTACTGAACCGACACCATCGCCTTTGGCTTCTAGGTGGGACAGACGAAACCCACCTGCGCCACAAATGTCGGTAACTCAACACCTGAAAGGGGTGACATTACTTAAAAAGCCAAATAACTCGAGGTTGTTTGTGGAAAGATTTGTCTCCGCCTGGTACACGGATACTCCCGAGCATAGTACCGTGAAGTATGGTTGCATGCTTAGGTTGTATCTAAAACAAATTTAATTTGTAATTTGTATTCGATTGAACAGGGCTTTAAATTAATATCAACTACAGAGCCTCATAACATAAGAAATTTAAATTATCTCGCCATGTCTCAAAAGACAATATTTGACGCCCACCATAATGAAATCAATAATTTGCCCTACGCGCTTTTGATGGTGGCTTAAAATCTTCGCATGTAATTGTAATGACAATTCCATAGAAGTTCCTGGTTGACTTTGAAATATGAAATCACCTCACTTGACGGTGTCATAGTATAAAGCATCATCCAAATGGGCTTGTACAAATCCAAACAGCGAGCGGTGGCAGCCGGGACGGTCCAGCCACCTTACAACCGCTGAGGGTAAGAATGGGACACATGAAAGTGGAAAAATGAGCGACGAGTGCACACAGCCCGGGGATAGTTGACAGCGCTACCTTTTCCTAGCCTAGTTGAGTCCACAGTCCACAAGGCTCTGATGTGAGAATAATTTTGTTGGTGGATCCATAGTTATAAAAACTTTCTTCCACTCGGGTGCTTCCAAGGCATACCTTGCCCTAGACTGTGAAGTACCCAACCGTCATACAAACATTAAAAGATACACGTTTCTTCACAAAAACGATGATGGACTGGAACAAAAGGCGACGGGTGTAAATGTGGGACAAAAATGCTTGGAGCACTCTTATCTTGTGCCGACGACAGTTATTAGCAAGCTCATAAAAAGCATGCCTCTTGCCGATGTGAATTTATCGTGATAAGTTCTGCCTCGTTGTGCTTGTGTTACGTTGTTTGACAAGAAGGGAAACACGGCATCCGCTCTCGAGAAAGTTGCGCTTTAAAGACGATCAAAAGATTTTCTTACAATGGGTAGACTTCCAAGAAACAGGGCTAGGGAGTGTTCTTATCGGGGATAGATTGTGGGATTAGATTGGTTTTATTTTTCAATTTAAATCTTTTCTAAAATTAGTTACGAAGGTTGAATATAGAAATTCTTTGCAAAAAATGATTGTAACTACACCAAAAATTATCAACTATCAAACATTTTATTACACTACGCTGCGAATGCACTCAGTGTAAGAACGTCTCAAGTTTGTCCCTCCTCGAGTCAATCGTATCCTTCGATGGCTAACTTCGTCAATAAGGCTCATATGATATCGGTTCTACAGTGGAACTATCGAAATCTTCTTGTTCTCCAATGGCTCTACATTCCAAATGGAACTTGGCCTGCTTTCCAACTTAGTGTTCTATTAGCAATTCCTCAGTTATTAACTGAAAGCTTTTCTATGCCCACCATTGCATGAGTATGTACAGCCCGGACTCGATTATCCAAAGGCTCGATTAACCGGAGGCTCGACTATCCAGGGCTCGATTATCCGGAGAAAATGGCTCTATTATCCGGAGTAATATTTTTACCCATCTTACAAAAATAGGAATATGTATTATCAGCGTGTATTCGTAACGTATCCAATATGTGCAAGACACCTAGTAATGATAGTGCCTTTCTCACTTTCCTAAGAGATTGTTCACAAATTAGGGTAACTGTCCTATTTTGGACCCCTAGAGGAAGTGCATCCCAATATATGCTTATATCTATTGAAATACAGGTTCGATATGGGCGGAAATGGCAAAGGTGGCAGAACTGTACACCCGCCTGAAACGTGAAGCAACAAAATTTGGACTGGTGGTGAATGCGTCAAAGACAAAGTACATGCTTGTGGGCGTAACCGTGCGCGACAAGGCCCTCCTGGGAAGCAGTGTTACGATAGACGGGGATACCTTCGAGGTGGTCGAGGAATTCGTCTACCTCGGATCCTTGCTAATGGCTGACAACGTTAGTCGTGAAATACGAAGGCGCATCATCAGTGGAAGTCGGGCCTACTACGGGCTCCAGAAGAAACTGCGGTCGAAAAAGATTCGCCACCGCACCAAATGTGTCATGTACAAGACGCTTATAAGACCGGTTGTCCTCTACGGACATGAAACAAGGACAATGCTCGAGGAGGACTTGCAAGCACTTGGAGTATTCTAGAGACGGGTGCTTATGACCATCTTTGGCGGTGTGCAAGAAGACGGTGTGTGGCGGCGAAGAATGATCCATGAGCTCGCCCAACTCTACGGCGAACCCAGTTTCCAGAAGGTAGCTAAAGCCGGAAGGGTACGATGGGCAGGACATGTTGCAAGAATGCCGGACAGCATGCCTGCAAAGATGGTGTTCGCTTCCGATCCGGCAGGTACGAGACGGCGTGGAGCGCAGCGAGCGAGATGGGCAGACCAGGTGCAGAACGACTTGGCGAGCGTGGGGCGTATCCGAGGATGGAGAGATGCGGCCTCGAACCGTGTATTGTGGCGTCAAATTGTTGATTCAGTGTTATCTGTTTAGATGTTAACTAAATAAATGAAAATGAACGGGCGGAAATGACACCATTTCAAAGATAAAGGTCTTATTTATGAAATAGAAATTCGAAATGAGCTTCAGTTACTGAAAAATCA
Organism: Armigeres subalbatus; assembly: GCF_024139115.2. Taxonomy (NCBI): domain Eukaryota; kingdom Metazoa; phylum Arthropoda; class Insecta; order Diptera; family Culicidae; genus Armigeres; species Armigeres subalbatus. Next base: position 166,036,451 of record NC_085139.1, read on the forward strand.
GTGAAATTTGCCATTTTCTGAAATGAAAATATTCTTCGTTTTGGACAGTGCAACATATTTTGGACCCCCGAATGTACACATTTTGGACACCCCCAATTTAGTCTCTTCAAACTCGAATTTCTAATTTACCCTGGTAAATGAGTTGAAGCCAAGTCTTATCTTTCGATTGGCATGCATCAATGAAAAGATTCCTGCGTTTTAAATTCACAATTTCGACAAAAACTTATTGTGTACGTTCTGTGATTTTCAGTGGTGTATACTTTTAAGCGTAACGCATTGTAACGCTCGTCTTCTCGAACAAACTAATTTCTTTGAAATTTCATCTAAATATCGCTTTTTCGCAAGGGAAACCCGTAAAATAGATACTGAACAATGTTAATTTCCTGAAGCCAATGTGGGAATTAGCAGCGGCATTGTTTTTAGTTCAGAAATCAGAAAAATGTTGCCAAAATGTGCAGGGGTCCAAATCAAGTTGGTTACCCTACGTATCGCTTTAGGGGGAGGGAGGAAGTCAGACTAAGCGTTACGGTCCGTACAAAAAAAATTAAACCTTCCATTAAAAGGGTTGCGAGAGGAAGATTGGGGTTTCAAAATTATTAAAATCAGCGTTACGAATTTTGTGAAAGAACCCTAAGGGAACGGAAATCAAGAATATAGGGTAAATCTTGGGCCTATGGACCCAGTTCCCGGCTCACTGCACCGAAAATTAATGATTTAAACTGTTTGGAAGTCGTTGGTTTATGGTTGATAATTTTTAAAAAGCCTCCCATTTATTTTTCACAATACTCAATATTTTTCTATCACTTGTTTTACTCCTAATTGATTCAATTGTAGAGAATAAAAATGTAGAATTCAAAATTTCACTCTCCGTTGCCACACCACTGAGCCGAAGTGATTCTTTCCACTTTTACAAAACGGTATTATCGAATAAACACCTACCTGAAAATCGTCACAGTGCTTGATACAACCATTGCATGAAGCTGTTAACACGTACGTCCCCAACCCCCATTTTACGACAAAACTCAAAATTCAAAACCACACAGCTCAGCCAATTTCTAACGGATTTTCAAGCAATCTTCTGGAATCGATCACAAAATTCCTATAGTTTTAGGAACCGAAGTCAATTTTTGTCCACTGGCCATGGTTCCGGATATATTCCGGGGAGTACTGGGGTTACCTCCCTCCCGGAAAAAATGGTCACTGGCAGATCGGCTTCGAAAACCATCGTGCGACATGTCAAACTTCATGATTTTGCAAAACAAGTACACTGGAGTACATTTCGGCGATTTTCGATCGAATTGGCCACCCTCCAGGTATTTCCAGGGCCTGGTTCCCTTGGGGAAGTGGCCAATTTTCATTCGCTCTTAGAACCCATCTTGCGACATATCAAACTTCATGATTTTGCAAAACAAGTACACTGGAGTACATTTCGGCGATTTTCGATCGAATTGGCCACCCTCCGGGTACTTCCAGGGCCTGGTTCCCTTGGGGAAGTGGCCAATTTTCATTCGCTCTTGGAACCCATCTTGCGACATATCAAACTTCATGATTTTGCAAAACAAGTACACTGGAGTACATTTCGGTGATTTTCGATCGAATTGGCCACCCTCCGGGTACTTCCAGGGCCTGGTTCCCTTGGGGAAGTGGCCAATTTTCGTTCAATTTTGAAACCCATCTTGCGACATGTCAAACTTCATGATTTTGCAAAACAAGTACACTGGAGTACATTTAGGCGATTTTCGATCGAATTGGCCACCCTCCGGGTACTTCCAGGGCCTGGTTCCCTTGAGGAAGTGGCCAATTTTCGTTCAAGCTTGGAACTCATATTGCGACATATCAAACTTCATGATTTTGCAAAACAAGTACACTGGAGTACATTTCGGCGATTTTCGATCGAATTGGCCACCCTCCAGGTACTTCCAGGGCCTGGTTCCCTTGGGGAAGTGGCCAATTTTCATTCGCTCTTGGAATCCATCTTGCGACATATCAAACTTCATGATTTTGCAAAACAAATACACTGGAGTACATTTCGGTGATTTTCGATCGAATTGGCCACCCTCCAGGTACTTCCAGGGCCTGGTTCCCTTGGGGAAGTGGCCAATTTTCATTCGCTCTTGGAATCCATCTTGCGACATATCAAACTTCATGATTTTGCAAAACAAGTACACTGGAGTACATTTCGGTGATTTTCGATCGAATTGGCCACCCTCCGGGTACTTCCAGGGCCTGGTTCCCTTGAAGAAGTGGCCAATTTTCGTTCAATTTTGGAACCCATCTTGCGACATGTCAAACTTCATGATTTTGCAAAACAAGTACACTGGAGTACATTTAGGCGATTTTCGATCGAATTGGCCACCCTCCGGGTACTTCCAGGGCCTGGTTCCCTTGAGGAAGTGGCCAATTTTCGTTCAAGCTTGGAACTCATCTTGCGACATATCAAACTTCATGATTTTGCAAAACAAGTACACTGGAGTACATTTCGGAGATTTTCGATCGAATTGGCCACCCTCCGGGTACTTCCAGGGCCTGGTTCCCTTGGGAAGTGGCCAATTTTCGTTCGCTCTTGGAATCCATCTTGCGACATATCAAACTTCGCGATTTTCGTACACTGGGTACATTTCGGTGATGATCAGTCAGATTGGCCACCCTCCGGGTACTTCCAGGGCCTGATTCCCTTGGGGAAGTGGCCAATTTCCGTTCAATTTTGAAACCCATCTTGCGACATGTCAAACTCCATGATTTTGCAGACAAGTACACTGGGTACATTTGGGCGATTTTCGAATTGGCCACCCTCCGGGTACTTCCAGGGCCTGGTTCCCTTGAGGAAGTGGCCAATTTTCGTTCAAGCTTGGAACTCATCTTGCGACATATCAAACTTCATGATTTTGCAAAACAAGTACACTGGAGTACATTTCGGCGATTTTCGATCGAATTGGCCACCCTCCAGGTACTTCCAGGGCCTGGTTCCCTTGGGGAAGTGGCCAATTTTCATTCGCTCTTGGAATCCATCTTGCGACATATCAAACTTTATGATTTTGCAAAACAAGTACACTGGAGTACATTTAGGCGATTTTCGATCGAATTGGCCACCCTCCGGGTACTTCCAGGGCCTGGTTCCCTTGAGGAAGTGGCCAATTTTCGTTCAAGCTTGGAACTCATATTGCGACATATCAAACTTCATGATTTTGCAAAACAAGTACACTGGAGTACATTTCGGTGATTTTCGATCGAATTGGCCACCCTCCGGGTACTTCCAGGGCCTGGTTCCCTTGGAGAAGTGGCCAATTTTCGTTCAATCTTGGAACTCATATTGCGACATATCAAACTTCATGATTTTGCAAAACAATTACACTGGAGTACGTTTCGACGATTTTTGATCGAATTGACCACCCTCCGGGAAGTACCCGAAGGAAGAAGGGCCTGGGTTCCTTGGGGAAGTGGCCACCTTTCGGGTACTTCCAGGTAGACCTGTGCGCTGATTGAAATTTAACCGGCGGTGGCGTGATAGATCATTTTTTTTTGGTGATTGGCGGCGGCGTGGATCGGCGTGAACCAGTTTCAAGCGCCAAAATTTATTCAGAAGTTCCTCCAGAAATTCTTCCAGATGTTCCTCCACGAGTTTTTTTAAAAGATCGTCAAGAAATTCCTTTGGATATTCCTCCAGATATTCCTCTATAAGTGCCTCTGGGAAATTCTTCCAGATACTCCTCCCGGATATCGTCTGGAAGTTCCTTCAGGAAGCTTCTCCAAGAATTACTCCAGGATTTTTTTCGGAAGTTCCTCCAGGAATTCCTCCTGAAATTCCTCCAGGGATTCCTCCTAAAGTTCCTCTAGGAATTCCTCCGGAAGTTCCTCTAGGAATTCCTCCGGAAGTTCCTCTAGGAATTCCTCCGGAAGTTCCTCTAGGAATTCCTCCGGAAGTTCCTCTAGGAATTCCTCCGGAAGTTCCTCTAGGAATTCCTCCGGAAGTTTTTCTAGAAATTCCTCCGGAAGTTCCTCCTTCCGGAGGAATTTTTGGAAGAACTTCCGGAGGAATTCCTGAAGGAGGAATCCGGAGGAATCCTGGAGGAGGAATCCACGAATTCCTGGAGGAACTTCCGGAGGAATTCCTGGAGGAACTTCCGGAGGAATTCTTGGAAGAACTTCCGGAGGAATTCCTGAAGGAGGAATCCGGAGGAATCCTGGAGGAGGAATCCACGAATTCCTGGAGGAACTTCCGGAGAAATCCCTATAGGAACTTCCGGAGGAATTCCTAGAGGAACTTCTGGAGGAATTCCTAGAGGAACTTCCGGAGGAATTCCTAGAGGAACTTTAGGAGGAACTTCCGGAGGAACTTCCGGAGGAATCCCTGGAGGAATCCCAGGAGGAATTCCCGGAGGAACTTCCGAAAAAAATCCTGGAGTAATTTTTGGAGAAGCTTCCTGAAGGAACTTCCAGACGATATCCGGGAGGAGTATCTGGAAGAATTTCCCAGAGGCACTTATAGAGGAATATCTGGAGGAATATCCAAAGGAATTTCTTGACGATCTTTTAAAAAAACTCGTGGAGGAACATCTGGAAGAATTTCTGGAGGAACTTCTGAATAAATTTTGGCGCTTGAAACTGGTTCACGCCGATCCACGCCGCCGCCAATCACCAACGGCGTGACGCCGCTGGCTGAAAATGATCTATCACGCCACCGCCGGTTAAATTTCAATCAGCGCACAGGTCTACCTGGAAGTACCCGAAAGGTGGCCACTTCCCCAAGGAAACCAGGCCCTTCTTCCTTCGGGTACTTCCCGGAGGGTGGTCAATTCGATCAAAAATCGTCGAAACGTACTCCAGTGTACTTGTTTTGCAAAATCATGAAGTTTGATATGTCGCAATATGAGTTCCAAGATTGAACGAAAATTGGCCACTTCCCCAAGGGAACCAGGCCCTGGAAGTACCCGGAGCGTGGCCAATTCGATCGAAAATCGCCTAAATGTACTCCAGTGTACTTGTTTTGCAAAATCATGAAGTTTGACATGTCGCAAGATGGGTTCCAAAATTGAACGAAAATTGGCCACTTCCCCAAGGGAACCAGGCCCTGGAAGTACCCGGAGGGTGGCCAATTCGATCAAAAATCGCCGAAATGTACTCCAGTGTACTTGTTTTGCAAAATCATGAAGTTTGATATGTCGCAAGATGGGTTCCAAAATTGAACGAAAATTGGCCACTTCCCCAAGGGAACCAGGCCCTGGAAGTACCCGGAGGGTGGCCAATTCGATCAAAAATCGCCGAAATGTACTCCAGTGTACTTGTTTTGCAAAATCATGAAGTTTGACATGTCGCAATATGAGTTCCAAGATTGAACGAAAATTGGCCACTTCCTCAAGGGAACCAGGCCCTGGAAGTACCCGGAGGGTGGCCAATTCGATCGAAAATCGCCTAAATGTACTCCAGTGTACTTGTTTTGCAAAATCATGAAGTTTGACATGTCGCAAGATGGGTTCCAAAATTGAACGAAAATTGGCCACTTCCCCAAGGGAACCAGGCCCTGGAAGTACCCGGAGCGTGGCCAATTCGATCGAAAATCACCGAAATGTACTCCAGTGTACTTGTTTTGCAAAATCATGAAGTTTGATATGTCGCAAGATGGATTCCAAGATTGAACGAAAATTGGCCACTTCTCCAAGGGACCAATGCCCTGGAAGTACCCGGAGGGTGGCCAATTCGATCGAAAATCGCCGAAATGTACTCCAGTGTACTTGTTTTGCAAAATCATGAAGTTTGGTATGTCGCAAGATGGGTTCCAAGAGCGAATGAAAATTGGCCACTTCCCAAGGAACCAGGCCCTGAAGTACCTGGAGGGTGGCCAATTCGATCGAAAATCGACGAAATGTACTCCAGTGTACTTGTTTTGCAAAATCATGAAGTTTGACATGTCGCACGATGGTTTTCGAAGCCGATCTACCAGTGACCATTTTTTCCGGGAGGAGGTAACCCCAGTACTCCCCGGAATATATCCGGAACCATGGCCATTGGACAAAAATTGACTTCGGTTCCTAAAACTATAGGAATTTTGTGATCGATTCCAGAAGATTGCTTGAAAATCCGTTAGAAATTGGCTGAGCTGTGTGGTTTTGAATTTTGAGTTTTGTCGTAAAATGGGGGTTGGGGACGTACGTGTTAATCACCACACCATAATTCTAGCAGCACAAGTCAGACAAAAATGATTGCAGCAACTTTATTGTGACTGAATCCGATCACATATAAGTTACAGTAACCTATGGGGAACTTCTGTGCTGCTAGGGAAACACCCGCACTTCAATTATTCTTATTTGTTCGTTTCACTAGAACTTATTTAAACATACTAGAATACATTTTAAAATGTATTCACAAACCGAACAAAAATTCACCTCGGCCCAAGAACTTCTAGCCGCACTGTGCTGCATAAAGGCCAGGATTATAAAAATGATACTTCATCGTTAATAGGAAAATTGTCTAATATGTTGACGTTATCATGTTATTTATAGTTCTCTCGATTTTGAAAGGTGAAATAAATATTGTTTTAAAGTATTTGGGAGATATTTGGATGAGTTTATATATCTTCGCAACCAATTATTTATATTATATGTAAATGACATTACCTTCATTCTCAAAAATATAAAGATTTTAATTTATGCCGATGACATAAAGCTATTTATGGAAATAAAAAATGAAGACGACATAATCATATTCCAGAATGAAATACACATGTTCTATACATGGTGCAGAAAAAGCCTATTGCAACTGAATGTTAAGAAATGCAACATAATATCATTCAGCAGAAAAAGAATAACACCAAATACACAAATTGTATTAGGGAACAATACTGTAGAAAGACACGAAAGAGTTAGGGATTTAGGAGTGATTTTAGATTCGAAACTAACTCATGTTGATCACTATAACACAATCATCCACAAAGCTAATAATATGCTAGGCTTTATCAAGCGTTTTTGTTTCAACTTTCAGGATCCCTACACAATCAAAACACTATATATTTCATATGTACGATCTATACTGGAATATTGTAGCATTGTATGGTCGCCTTATACAACCACACATGAAGAAAGAATAGAGTCAGTACAAAAACAATTTCTATTATACGCTCTTCGTAAATTAGGTTGGACGTCATTTCCTCTTCCATCTTATGAAGCACGTTGCATGCTTATAAATATACAAACTTTGAAAGAGCGTCGAGAATGTGCAACGGTTTCATTTGTTAACGATATAGTTTCTCAACGTGTTGATTCAACTGAAATTTTATCGAAATTTAACTTTTACATACCTTCTCGGCTACTTCGACATAGAACATTATTTTTAACCAACCACTGCCGAACAAATCACGCCAAATTTGGGCCTCTCAACCGAATGATGACCGTTTACAATCAACACTGCGAAACTATTGACTTAACAATGTCTCGGCATAACATTAGACAGTATTTCCAAAGAACAAACATTACAAATTCAGCAATATAAATTCAAAATCAAAATTATACATCACTTTACTAAAAAAAAAACCTATTATTTAATTATACTATAGCATTACAAAAACAAACATGTATATGTATATGTACTAGTCTACGTTGGTTGACGAAATAAAATAAATAAATAAATAAATAAAAATAAAAATGATTATGAATAATACCATCTGGCATCTTGTTGTCGTGGAACGTGCATATTTTTGTTTACATCGCATTTTCTACCGTCCCGAGAGAGAATGAGAGTAAAATGTTGAGAGATTGAGTGAAATTTTGCTTAGACCGGGAACTGGTTTTTTGTATGCCGGATTGGGAATCGCTATGACTGAAATGAGTGCTGCACCTCGTTAATTTAAATCAAATAAAAGCTTCTTTGAACGATATTTAGCACGAATAGCTATTTTTTAAGCAGAAGTGAACCCCAATGCAGTATTGCACCTATGAGAGGTCGTAGAGTTCTCTGCATCTTTCTTAAGTAGGTGTCCAACAAACCATCCTTCCCCTTCCTCAGCATTCGCAAGGACGTGGCCAGGACAGATCTCGACTATTGGAGAGTACATTGCTTCCATCTAAGAGTTAGTGATTAGTCCCAAATCAATATCTGTGGTAACGGATGAAAGTAATGCTACTCTCATACAATAGTCTTGGCTTGTACCACCTACGAATTTGTGCGAACTGCTAAATGCTAATGCTAAATGCTAATGCTAGAAGTGAACCCCAATGCAGTATTATACAGCCTACAAATTTCAAAAAAAGTTGCTTCCTGTCATAAATATCAATTAAATAATGCAGTCGTACGCATGTTAGGCCGGGAATGGGGTAAGAAACCCTACATAAAAATGATCAATTTATGAATTTCAATTCAAAGCACCGATATTTTTTTAAGCATTCGTTTGTACATTCTGAGTACAGCATTCACATTGTGACTCATGCTACTAAATGGTCCTCCGAACGGAATATGCGAAATGGGTTCGTTCACAAATTACGTAACGCTAAATTTGACGATTTTGAACCTCCATCCTCCCCTTCGTAACGCTTTTTGTATGGAAGTTTTATTTGGTTTGTGATTCGTAACGCACGGTCTGACCGGCTGCCTCTCCTTGCCTTCGCCAACGGTTGCCCATGTATAGATTCAAACACTGAAACTGGTGTACGCATAGTAAAAATTCTTGTGTTTAGGGAACATCCATTCATTACGTAACGCTTAGAGTGGGAGGGGGGGGTTTCCCTGAAGTGTGACAATCCATACAGTTTATTAGATACCTCATACAAAAACTGTGACATAGTGGGGAGGAGGATTGAAAATGGCAATTTTTTGTGTTTGTAATTTGTAATTTATTTATTGTCATAACGGAAGCCTACAGGTTACCCCATATTTTAGGTCAAGGAAGATACATTAGTATTGAAAGAAACGGTCGGAATATAAGACAGAGTAGGAGTGCTAATACATTAGTTTAACATAATCTAGGTTCTGGTATAGGGTGTGTTATAGAGTCTAGCTTCTGTAATTGCCCTATCTTGTAGCGAGTGCTTTCTTAAATTTGCTTATCATTGTTTGTTGTCTGATCGCCAAAGGCAGCTGGTTCCAGTGGATTGCCCCTGCGATCAAAACACTTTTCCTCTTCGCCGTCGTGTGGTGGGGGATCACGAAAGAACGGGCACGCTCCAGTTGGCCTTTCGTTAAATGTTGTTGGAGATAGACTGGAAGAGTTTCGACATAACCCCGGCGTATGAAACAACTTATACGGTTCTGGTAGTTGGTGTCCAAGTCGTGTCCTAGTATGGTGTTCCTAACTGCAGCTGTAGACTCTCTTCGACGGATGCCGTATACAAAACGAACCGACGCTTTGAAGCAACGATTAAGCTGATTGCGTAGTGCTGCTGAAAGTCCCGGGTAGTAGACGACGTCACAGTATGTGAAGAAAGGGATTATCACAGCTTGTACCAACTTCCTACGGGTTTGAACTGACAGTACAGAGGCGAACCTCCGAAAAGTTCGCAGCGTGCTAAAAACTTTTGCTGTTATGTCGTTAATTTGTCGGTTCCATTTCAGGTTGCGGTCCATTTTGAGGCCTAGATTCACCACGCAGTCCTTCAGTACAATGAGCTCTCCGCAAAAGGTAATGTCCATTGTCGGTGTTACTGAGCTTTCCTTGCAGAAAACGATCGCCTGCGTTTTTTAAGGGTTCGGAAAAATAGAGTTTCTCCTCGCCCATTGTTTACTTTTGCCTAAATCGATGGTGATGGTTATGATGAGTTGATCCACCTCCCGAATGGCACCAGATATGTAGATCTGCAGATCGTCGGCATATAGTTGGTAGCTACATCTCAACCCGAGAGGAAGGCTGTTGATATAGAGACTAAATAACAAGGCGCTCAAGCAAGAACCTTGAGGGGTACCGTCAACTACTGGTCGCTGGGAGGATGTTACGTTTCCTATTCTCACTGCCTGTGTGCGTTGATCGAGAAACGATGACAGAAGATAACAAGCACTGTCGGAAAAAGAAAATTCTTCACGCAGCTTTCTCTGCAGCTTTCGATGGTCGACACAATTGAAGGCTAATGAAAAGTCAACTAGAGCCATAACTGTGCACTGGTCGTTGTCAAGGTTGTCGTATATGTCGTGCGTTACTTTCGCCAGAGCTGTTGTTGTGCTGTGGTCTTTCCTGTATCCTGATTGGTTCGATGCAAGTAGTTTATTGGCGTCCACGTGTCCAACAATTTGTTCGAGAAGGATCTTCTCTAGTATTTTGGAGATGGCTGGGAGAACACTAATTGGACGGTAATCCTTAGGTTCAGCTGGATTGCTTGTTTTCGGAATTGGAGTTATTAGCGCCTTCTTCCAAATCGTTGGGAACGATCTTGAATCGATTACGGCGTTATACAGATGTACCAGTACAGGTAATACGAATGGAGTCAGCATTTTAATGAACGATATCGGTATCTGGTCAGAGCCTGCAGCGTTTGTTTGGATTTCCATGATTTTGTGGGAAACTTCATTGGCTGTCGTACGTCGAAAAGAAAAGCGCGCTTCACCGCGATCGGTAGCGGTACGGTGCTCGGGTTCTTCTGCAACTTCATTGTTGTTCACCAGCAGTCGATGTCCTTCACAGAAAAAGTGGTTCATCGCATCCAAGTCGGCTTGGTCTCCATGTACGCTCTTTTTGGTGTTGTTGTGTACGCCTTCACGCCGAAGGTTGCTCCAGAGCTTTTTTGCTGGGAGATCTTGGGAAAAGTGCGTCTCACCATACCGTTTTTTCGCTGCTGAGATCAACAAAGCTGCCTGGTTGCGCTTTCTAGTGTAGTCCCTCCAGTTGTCGTCATTCCTGCTCCTGTTCGGGTTCCGGGAGTAAAGAGTATGCGCCAGGTTTCTAAAAGCAATTGCTCTCTCAATTTCTGCTGTAATCCAAGGTGTACGCGTATTCTTAACCACAATTTCGAGTTCAGGGGCATGAATGTCCATTAGATGTCGAAGTTCGGATGTAACGATCTGGGCTTTAGTGTCGATGTCATCGGTTTCGAATGCTTCTGTTACGTAATTAATGCATCTTCCATTAATTATGAAATGAACATTTTCAAAAGAATCACTCGCTGGGAAAGGTGATCCATATACAATGTTATGCTCAGAATGTCGAGCAATAACCCGGTGAAAATGGTTCCTGTTAGGGATCCGCAGGGGATAAGAAGGCGAGGTGCGCATAGAGCAAGGTGGCTCGATTTGAGGTCCCTCCATGGCGACGTGCAAATACTGACCGAGCTGAATGTAGACAAATTTTATGTAGTGCAGAGGCCTTAGTTTGAATAAATCAAATGAAATAAATTCAGTTGTTAGAATGTCAAATGGTGCTATGCAATGAAATTCATTATTTTTTGTTTTATTTCACGGATGTTCCGGAATTTTCGGAAGGCCATGGATAAGCCACAACATTAAGTGCATACTCATAATACAGAAACAAATGCATCAGAGATATCTTGGTGCTTAACGATAAAATTTAGAAGTTTTCATTTTTTGGGATCCTCCAGATTTTCCGGAGGACCACACAGTGGTTAAAGGTTTGCGCCGTCGCCTTCGACAGTTCATGGCAATCCCGTTGTGAAAAGGCTATTTTTCTTGAAAATTCCTTACATTTTTTCGTTCAAAAATCGAAAAAGCTTTTGGTAAAAACTATGAACTTTTAATGAAAATTCTGAAGAATATGCTTCGAAATTTCGTAAACATTACCGTTGAAATTCTGAGTAAATTTCCTTAAAAATTATTATAATTCAATTTTGTAGAATTTAAAAGAAAGAAAGACATGATCACCATCTTTGACCAGAGCTTAGCCTTAGTCAACGGACAGGACATTCACACAGCACCTAGTAAACAAGTGGAGCGTTTTCCGCTTCACGAAATGTTTTCTCCTTGGTAGGGCGGAATTCAAACTCATACTCCATGGCTTGCAAATACGCTTAGAAGACTGACGCCACTAACAATGCAAATTCCTGAAATTTCCCTGGTAAATTATAAAGAATTTCCTTTGGGAATTTCGAAGAATTACCTGGGTAAATTGCCAAGAATTTCCTGTTGAAATCCACAGAATTTCACGTTGAAATCAAATGTTTTAACGGGGAAGAGCGTTTGTTGTTTGGCCGAATATGTCATTAATCCGATACTCGACTGGCATAAAATCATTTGGCCGAAATTGACAAATGGCCGATAATGTCGTTCGGCCGAACAGGTGATTTGATTGAAAAGTCGTCTAATCAAATAGGTCATTTAGCTGAAAAGGCTTAGATGGTCGTTTGGTAGAAAAGGGCCATTTGGCCGAAATGAACATATGGTGTTGCTTGCCCGAGCCACCGCAAAAAAAAATCGTTTGACCGAAAATGCTGCTTGGCCGGACGAGGTGACATAAGGTCGATAACGGTTTGCGACGTACGGGTGAAGATTATACGGCCGAACTGATAATTTAGCCGAAAAAGACGTTTGCTCCGACAGCTCATTTGATCGAAAATGGCGTTTGGCTGAACGGGTCGACGTTTTTCGCCGTATAATCCGATCAGCCGAATGATATTTTCGGCCAAATTGCCCTTCCTGCTAAACTACCGTTTCGGTCAAATGGAATTTTGGATGAAAGGCCTATTCGACCAAACGACCTGCTGAGCATACGGATTTTTCGGCCAAATGACCAAATGACCGGCCAAACCATTTTCCACATAATAACCGTATCGGACAAATGGAATTCGGCTAGATAGATTTCCGCTTAAAGTATTATTCGGCCATGTGGTATTCGGTCAAATGACTTTCAACCAAACGATCCTTCGTCTTTTGAAGAATTACTAATAGACAACATAAGGAATTTCACGTAAAAATCCAAAGAAATTCCGTGAAAAAAGAAATTCCGTTGGAAACAGTTTTTATTAAACTTTAAAAAAACACACGGAAATTCTGTTAAATTCGAAGCATACATGCCTGGTGGCATAGGCAAACTCCTAAACAATTTCCCGTGAAACGTTGGCCGATTTGGCTGAAATGTTTTCCAGAGCATCAGGACATCAAAAAGAACCGGATAAGAAAGCGGCCCATCAAAAAATTTGAAAAAGTGTTTTTTGAGCCACCCCACTATGTATCTTGTGTGGCAAGTACAATGGATACATTATGCCCAGGGAGTCGAGAATGTTTCCAACCCGAAAACATCCTAGACCAGACAGAACTCGCCATTCCGGATTGGCAATCCTACGCCTTTGCTCGCAAGGCTACAATACAGCTACAATACGAACTATCATTTTCCTGGATACAAACCATGAAAAAGTAAAAATATGGGTGAAAATATTTTTTCGAGATCTTCTAGGGCTTCCAAACCTTCCTTGAATTTAGATGTTGATGATCTACATTCTACATAAACAACAAAGCGTTTTATGGGACTTCAATCCTAATTTGAAGTGTTCCAGAACATTAACGGTACTTCAAATTATTTTTAAGTTCAAATGTTGGAGGTCTACAAGATCAATTTTCTCAGAATTTTTAATCTTAGCTTTGACTGACAACACATATCTATAGATACTACTCTGTGATTGACCAGAAGCAGTGAACTTGCACAAAGAATCAACTGAATGGTTGACTGGGATTGTTCAAACATTCTTTGTTTGCAAGCTTCTGTGAATCAAATATTCAATGTAGTCAATTAGGAAGAGGTAATAAATTTAGTAGGTGATTTTTTCTCTTCAAGAACGTGTTAACCTCTGCGTCTCCACAAAAACCACAGGAAGGGTTATCAGTTAGTCGGTATGCATCGTTGGATCTGGATTCATTTTGATAAGTGATGCGATCGTGACCGAGGAGTTCCTCGTTTGGTACCAGTTATGTTAAAAAGGTTTCGGTAATGATCATCACCTCCTCATCGGCGAAATACGCCTGCGCATTGCGCGGATTCGTCGGCAGGAGGAAAGAGTTGGACGACGATTCAACACACGCCGACTGGAAGATGCCACGGTGAAACGGTCCTTCGTTGAAGAACTGGAGACGCGTGCTGCAGATATTCCGGAAGGTGGCAGCGTGGAAGACCAATGGGCCGCCATCAAGAATGCCTTCATCGCCACCAGCGAGAACAATCTGGGCGAACTACGCACCCAGAGAAAACAATGGATTACCGATGAGACCTGGAGAAAGATAGAGGAGCGAAGAGAAGCCAAAGCCGCTATAGAGCGATCGAAAACCAGAGGAGCCAATGTCTTAGCCCGTCAACGATACGCGGCTCTTGAGAAGGAAGTAAAACGCTCATGTCGACGGGACAAGCGAGCGTGGGCAGACTCTCTGGTCGACGAAGGAGAGAGAGCCGCCGCAACCGGGGACATTCGCCTCCTCTACGATATCTCACGACACTTAAGCGGGCGAAGATGAATGCAACGATGCCTGTGAAAGACGCGAATGATCAGTTATTGACCGACCCAACTGACCAGCTGAAACGCTAGTTCGAGCACTTCGAACAACTTTTTCAAGTGCCAGCCAGACCATCACCACCTCGGCATGATCTGCCTAGGATCCGACGTATAACACGCGTCAATACCCCGAGCAGCACAAGTTCGACAAAAGAGGTTGCTGCAACTTGATGTGAAACTGCTTATGTGAAACATGTGTATTGCTAGGGACCGAAGCTCCATCACTGCTAGAGATTCAAACAGCCATCCAAAGCATGAAATCGAATAAAGACCCAGGGGTCGACCGCATATCAGCCGAGATGCTCAAAATTGACTCCATGACATCCGCTTAACTACTGCATCGTTTATTTCGTAATATCTGGGACACCGCAACTTTCCCGGTCGACTGGATGCAAGGTATCTTAGTGAAGGTGCCCAAAAAAGGTGACCTGACTGTATGCGATAACTGGCGAGGCATTATGTTGCTGTGCACCGTTCTCAAAGTTCTGTGCAAAATTATCCTAGCCCGGATTCAGGAGAATAGATGTGACTCTCCGGCGGCAGCAAGTCGGATTCCGTTCCGGAAGATCCTGTGTGGACCACATTGTCACGCTCCGCATCATTCTGGAGCAGGTCAACGAATTCCAAGAGTCCCTTTACTTGGTATTCATTGCCTACGAAAAAGCTTTCGACCGTCTCAATCACGAGAATATGTGGGGCGCCCTGAGACGCAAGGGAGTTCCTGAGAAAATCATCGGCCTCATCGAGGCACAGTACGAAGCCTTCTCGTGTAGAGTGCTGCACAATGGGGTCCTGTCCGACCCTATCCGGGTCGTAGCTGGTGTGAGGCAAAGATGTATTCTATCACCGTTACTGTTCCTCATCGTAATCGACGAGATTCTGGTAGATGCGATTGACCGTGAACCAAACTGCGCGCTGTTACGGCAGCCTATAACCATGGAGCACCTAAATGACTTCGAATTGGCGGATGATGTTGCACTCCTCGCGCAACGGCGCTCTGATATGCAGAGTAAGCTCAACGACCTTGCCGAGCGCTCCTCTTCGGCAGGTTTAGTCATTAACGTCAACAAAACCAAATCGTTGGATGTAAACACGGTGACACCTTCCAGTTTCACAGTAGCCTGGCAACCAGTGGAGAATGTTGAAAGCTTCCAATATCTTGGTAGCCAAATGGCGTCAGACGGCGGTACCAAGATCGACATAGGCGCACGGATCAAGAAAGCAAGGGCTGCCTTTGCGAGTTTAAGAAATATCTGGAAAAACAGGCAGACAAGTGAACGCACCAAAATACGAATTTTCAACTCTAACGTGAAATCTGTGCTGTTATACGCGAGCGAAACATGGTGTGTATCAGTGGAGAACACTCAACGGCTGCAGGTGTTCATTAACAGATGCCTGCGGTATATAATTCGGGCCTGGTGGTCTCACAACTGGATCTCAAACAACGAGCTCCATCGTCGTTGCCACCAGAGGCCGATAGCAACAGAAATTCGGGATCGGAAGTGGGGCTGGGTCGGCCACACTCTACGTAGGGGCGGAAACGAAATCTGTAAACAAGCATTAGACTGGAACCCAGCGGGACATCGCAGCAGAGGCAAACCCAGAGGCTCATGGCGGCGAAGCCTCAATAAAAAAATAAAAGAAGTCGACCGAAATCTAACCTGGCAACAGGTTAAAGCGATAGCCGGGCAACGCTCAGGATGGAGATCTTTCAAGTCGGCCCTTTGCACCACCGGAGGTGTACAGGATCCATAACTGCCACGAAATTATGTAAAGCCACGGTGAGCAGTCACGGAGAGCGGAAACGGAGAGCGCACAGCGGTTCTAGCATCGAAGGGGATGGTTTCTGCATCTGTAGCGGTTAAGCGGCAAACTATTGAGTGGCTATCATTGGCGTCAGCGGCACTGCAGTGATATTTTCTTGCATGGTTCAGGATCTGGTTTTGTTGCAGGACCAATAAATTGGTTCTTTTCAAGACCACCATTTTATACAAGGGAAGGTTGTTGTGTGAAGAATTTTATTCAAAGTGCAAATTAACCGATTTGCGATGCAAGAAAGTTGCCGTCTGTAGCAGAATCAATGGAGGTGCTACAAATATTTATTCGCATCGATGGCGTCAGTGGCAGCCAAGCGGAATTTTTTCTCAAGATTACACAATCCACAACATGTTTGATCAAAATGTGTCTTATATTTCCACTTACAAAACATTAATATAATATTTGACTATACGTCCAATTTGGGAATCTCGAGCTCGTTCAGTAGCCGCTAGGTTGCGAAGGCCGACGGAGGTCCTTCGTAGCTTAGTTGGTTAAAGCACCAGTCTAGCGTACTGTTGGGTCATGGGTTCGAGTCCCATCGAAGGGAAAGTGGTTACCTCCAATACATTTTCCTAATCAATATCTTCCACATAACGTACATATTCACATATGAGTTTTCATAACATTGTAAATTAACGTCCAAGTCGGGTGGTTTAATCCCCGGAAATAGGCAATTACCTTTGATTGAACTGAACCTGAGTTGCGTGCTCTTGCCTACGCAATGCGGTCGGGTCTGAGCTTGACGACCGACTGGCAAAATAGCTTACACAACCTCACTTGGTCAGTACCGTTGCTGATGAAGAATGTGTATAGCCGCCAGACATTCTAAATACTCACGCTCCTCTAATGTGGATGTGTACAATACACATGTGGAAGTATTGGCTTGAGAAATGGATTGCGAGTGATTTGACTATGCGTCCAATTTGGGAAAACTCGAGCTCGTTCAGTAGCCGCTAGGTTGCGGAGGCCGTCGGAGGTCCTTCGTAGCTTAGTTGGTTAAAGCACCAGTCTAGCGTACTGTGGGGTCATGGGTTCGAGTCCCATCGAAGGGAAAGTGGTTACCTCCAAAAACATTTTCCAAATCAATATCTTCCACATAACGTACATATTCACATATGAGTTTTCATAACATTGTAAATTAACGTCCAAGTCGGGTGGTTTAATCCCCGGAAATAGGCAATTACCTTTGATTGAACTGAATAATACCTCAGTTAACACCATAATAAACTACAATGCGTATTGTGTTACAATAATATCCTTACGTTGTCCAACGTCTACCTTGCGGTCGTGTCTTGTACACAACCCTTCTGATTTTTTGTTCAGATATGCCACTTCGACCAGCTATTAGATCTATCGTAGCGTTCCTCATATCCTTGATGTATAACTGCATCTGGAATTACTTTTCAGACACGGCCCTCCTATTTTGACCCTTATCAGAAAGCAATCTAATTGAAGGCGCGCCCCTTATCAATAATAATTCAATCCTTTTTTTGTAAAAACGGAACAGTGGATGGATCGGATCGGAGACCTAACTACATCCTTGTCTTGCTTCTACAATATCACCAGTAGAGCACCAAACCTGGGATTATAAATGCGAAATCATTTCAAGCTTAAAAAAATCTCAAAATTGCTCATGAGATACTAAGAAGTTTGAGGTAGACCGATTTATTTCCGATTTCCGGAAGACCGATTATTAATTCTATTATGACATTTTGTACTGCATATTACGGGATTCTGTAACCTATCAAGAAACTATGGCGTTTTCTAGATCACTAATCCCATTAGTTTGAGAAGTTTGAGGTGTCGAAAGACTGAGTTGTTTTGAAATTTTATGTTGGCCTTTTGTATCGAAAATTCCTGGTTTCCGAAGCCTATTCCGTGGCCATCCCATGGCCAGTTCAATCCTACCAAGAAACCATGACATTTTCTTAGTTACTCATGAGATTTTGAGAAGTTTAAGCTGTCGGAATAGAAAGGAATCGTAAGTAACGTAAAAAGAGGTTAGTGGTTAAGGGTTAGTACAGATTTTTTCTTCTAACAAATGAGGGAGAAGAATTAGCTTCCAAAACCACCCCACTGCCCAGGCTACAGCATTGATATAATTTCAACGGCGCACCTAGAATTCACCATTATTACAATCATCTTCATGCGAACAATAACGGGAACATGGTGGGGATAACGCAACCCTTAATGTCTTATAACGTTGTATCGAACAATTTGTCGGTCCTCCAGTACGTTAGTTTCTGCTTCCATTTTGCGGCTAAAACACAAATGCTGAAGCTTGAACGGATTCTGTACCGCTTTCTCCGTATCGCGGACGTTTTATGATAGAATAAACACAGACAAACAGACGTAACAGCTAGAACAATTTGTTTTAAAATCCATCGCCCAGCTTTTTGACCACCACCTAACGTGCATGTTGTACGAAACAAAGTTTAGTACGACAATGTCAACAGAAAGCGCTAGTGTGAGGTGTCAAATACAAAGGTATACGATGCGCGCGCCCCTGGATGTGAAACTCGCAAGCAGTTGAATTTAAATCGACCGTTAAGCTCATGGTCGATGGGAATTTCCTCAGTGTTACGTCTGTTTGTCTGTGGAATAAATATAATTATAAATGAATAGTAACTTCATATCAATCCCCATTCATGGATTTTTTTTTAAATATTTAACTCGATAATTATAATAATAAATGGCGAAATCTGAATAGGCTACAAAGCCGAATAGGGCAATGCATTTCGAAAGACGCATTTGTGAACTGTTGCCCTTTTATTCAGGCTAATTTACATAGCGAAATGACGCTCGGTTCTCATGTTTAGCGCGTGTAACTGGTAAGGGAAACTGACCAAAAGGGCTCATGATATATGAATGCAGAAATGGTAACTTGGCATAGAAACCTTGCAGTTAATAACTGAGAAAGCGCTGAATGAATACAAAGCTGCGAGGCGGCAATGTCTCAGTGAGGGTGCAATGCGAATAAGAAGAAGAAGCTACCCTCTAAACCATATCTCTAACTTGTTACTTATTATACCCCTTATTTTATTTCATCTTGCTATGTTCTTCTTACTTAATGATTCAATGCATTCTTCGGGCAAAATATTCCACCAAGATAAACACTTGCCGATACTCATCAAATAAATTAAAGTTGAATTGGTCGAAAACGGCAAAAATAGATTTAAATAATTGAACCTTGCAAATAGGCATAGCAAAACCATCCCAAAAGGACCATAGAAAGGGTTGAGACCAGTGTGCTGCCAGGACTTGTACACATTCGTGCCATCTCCACAAGGGAATCGTTCGCTTTCAGTACGCAACGCTTGATGAAAGTGAACTCTTGTCACAGTTGGCGCTGTTCCAAAAGTACCCGGCGAAAAAAAAACTGTTGAAATATGGACCAATGCCCAAACGATTGCCCCTTGGAGGATAGAACGATAAAAAATTGCTCGGCTCTACTCACCTGAAACGGCAGCGAATATGATGAAACTAACGCCGTGTAGCAGCCTCATCTCATCTCCCTGCGACCCGGCCAGCGTCGTTGCGCAACGGGAAACCGAGCGGGCCACGGAACAGCTCTGCTACAGACCACTTGCTGCCTTCGTCGATCCCACTGCTGCTGGCAGTGCCAGTGGCGACCCAGCCCACCGACTCCACCGACCCCCACCACCACCACCACCGTCGACGGGTTGCCGTGGGGGCGACAATTTTGACGATTTTCTGTCGCCGGCCTCGCTGGAACTGAAAATCGACCAAACAACCACTTCTCAATGATGAATGGAATCCAAACTGCTGACTCGGACCTGTCTGCCCGTCGCTGGACTGTATTGTCGCTGCTCAGCCGTGCTCCGTTGCGTCTGCCAAGAGCTTCTCGGCGGTGAATGGGAAAAAGCAATTTCCGGTCAAGAAACGATCATGTTTGTCTGTGAATTCAAAGGCGAAAGAAAACGAATGGTTAGACGGGCGGGCAAATAGCAAATGGAGTTTATAAATCGAAGATTTCAAATTTATTGCGAGTGTAAACTCGATTTGAAATATTTGAATGTGGTGGTATGTAAACAAACGGTTCGACTTTCGTCTGTGTTTGAGAAAAATGGATTATTCTATTTATTTTCTTCCTCAAGGCAGAAGCGATATCATATTAGGATCCGGGATTGAATCATTTCATTATCATTAAGTATTTATCCAATAGCTCATTCCAGAGGCAAAGTTCCGAAATGTGTTGTATGGAGGACATCTACTAGCACAATGTTTTCTCTACAACTTTGTCTAACAGTATGTCAGTTTAAACAATCCCATTGATTCCTTGTATCTGACAGATACGACCTCAACAGTAAGGCCGTCTTCAGTGTCTTGACTCGACTCGTCGAGTCGAGTCAAGTACAAGACACTGAAGACGGCCTTACTGTTGAGGTCGAAATACGTATCTGTCAGATACAATTAATGAATTCAATGGGATTGTTTAAACTCGTCTTATGACAGGTGAAAACATTCCACTAAAAAGCTCAAAATAATTTTCTTATCAAGTAGGAGGAGATTTTCCAGCCCGACACCTCCCAATATCGGACACTTCTCAAAACGGCACACCTACACCATCTTATGTAATATAAAGAAAGCTATTGAAGAGTCTTTAACCTGCATGGAATATCAGATCCTTATGTTGTAAGCTTTGTACACAATTTGAAATTCTACAAAAATACCAAAATTTTTCATGTTTCGCCTTATTTTTGAAAATTGGAATCAAAAATATTAAAATCAATCGAATGGATTCTGATTATGTGGAGATAGTCATTAATTATGTGGAGATAGTCATTAATTGTTGGATATATAATTGAACTGTGGTGCAAAAGCAATTCCTGTATCTAGTAGCTGTCCACCGGGTCTGGATCGTGAGATTTTTCATGTGATCAAAAAGAAATTCTTTACGCCTGTTTTGTTAAGCTTACTTCAATTCAATTCTTCCTTCTTGCCAAGGTATCAGAAGTAAGCAGAAACAAAAATTGAAGATGTCTTTGAAAAAGGTGGAAATTTGGAGTAGGATGTAAGAAATTTTCCTTGAGAGTCAAATAAGCTCTATTGACACAATTTAAACTCTACAACTTAAAGCAAATAAAAAATATTACTATTCGAAATGATGTCTTTGCTCATGTAACAGGAACTTGGTCATATTTGAACATGATGCAATAGTGTCCGGTACTTGGGGGCACTTTTCTGCAACGTGAAAATTTACGCCAAAATTCATCATCAAAATAGATTGTCGATAAACGTTTTCAAATGATCAAATATAGTTAGTATGAATAATCAATGATCATATTTTATGTATATGGTACACAAGTAAACATAATCCGGATAATAAGATGGTGTTTCGCTAAATGGCTTATGTGTCCGATACTGGGGGACCTCCTCATACATTGCTCTATGTCTGATATTTACAACGCTATCGTTCAAAAACAGATGTTTTACTTGTTGCGAGAAAATCGACTATGATTTATGAACCATATGAAAAGATGGTCAAGATCAGGGACGGAATTCTTCTTTCTACCATCAATTGCATCGGTAGGCAGCTTCGTAATTAACTCGTGTAATGCATGCTCGAATATCTCGCAGGATTTCAAACTTCCATACCAAATTTGCCATACCTCAACAGGCGATTGATAATCGAACGTAAAAAATGAATAGAAATCTGACTTCAGAACGTTAAATCCATGCACTGCAATGTAAAATAAATGATTTTCATATTTTAATATTTCAAATTGAATACCTATCAATGTGCCCAGCTTGAAGATCCATTTTGACACCGCACACAATATTGCTGACACCGAGAGTCAACGCTTGCTGCTGTTTGTGCACATAACGTCCTATTTATTCGCGTTTTTTACGCGTTTTTTTTTTACGCTGGTCGCTTTTTACGCGGATTTTGGGATTTACGCGGTTTTTTTACGCGATTTTATTTTTTTACGCGATTTTTCGAAAATGTCTTGATATCACGTAAAAATTGTGAAAAGTTCATTTTTTATCGATTTTTTCAAAAGTCGTTTTTTACGCGGATTTCGGATTTTACTTTACGCGGTTTTCAAAAAAATATTCTAAGTCCTTTTCAAGGGAAAACACTTAGAATATTTAATGGAGGTACAATGCTGGGTCATTAGAGCGAAGGCCGTCAGTCCCGAAGGTCATTTGGCCACAGCCGTTAGGCCAAGTGAGAAGTGAGAAATGAGAAAAAAAGGTGTAATATGTGAGAAGTGAGTAACAAGAAGGTAGAAGTGAGAAGGGAGAAGTAAGAAGTGAGAAGGGAGAAGTAAGAAGTAAGAAGCGAGAAGTGTGAAGTGAGAAGCGAGAAGTGAGGAAGTGAGAAGTGAGAAGTAATAAGTGAGAAGCGAGAAGTGAATAGTGTGAAGTGAAATGAGAGAGGTGACAAGTGAGAATTGAGAAGTGATATGTGAGAAATGAGGAGTGAGAAATAATTTGTGAGAAGTGAGAAGCAAGAAGGGAGAAGTGAGGAGAGTGAAGTGACAGAGCGAGAAGTGAGAAATAAGAAGGAAGAAATGAGAAGTGACAAGTGAGAGCCGAGAAGTGAATAGTGAGAAGTGAGTAATGAGATAAACATGTGAGATGTGAGAAGGGAAAACTGAGAAGCGAGAAGCGGTAAGTAAAAAGAGGAAAGTGAGAAGTGATAAGTGAGAAGTGACAAATGAGAGATTAGATACGATAAGTGAGATTTAAGAAAGAAAAAGTGAGAAGAGAGAAGTAGGAAGTACGTAGTGAAAAATGAGAAGTGTGAAGTAAGTAGTGTAAAGTGAGAAGTGAGGAGTAAGAAGTGAATAGTGAGAAGTAAGAAACGAGTGGTGTGACCCGAGAAGCAAAAAATGAGAAGCGAGAAGGAAGAAGTAAAAAGTGAATGAGAAGTGAGATGTGCGATGTGAGAAGTGAGAAATAGGAAGGGAGAAATAATAAGTCAGAAAACGGTAGCGAGAAGTGAAATGTGAGATTTGGGAAGTGTGAAGTAAGGAATGATATGCGAGTAGTGGAGAAATTAGAAGTGAGAAGTAAGAAGCGAGAAGACAGAAGTAAGAAGTGGGGAGCGAGAAGTGAGAAGTGAAAAGTGAGACGCGGGAAGTCAGAAGTGAGAGTAAAGAAGTGAATAGCGTGAAGTGAGAAATGAGATAAATATGTGAGATTTGAAAAATGAGAAGTGAGAAACGAGAAGTGATAAGTGAGAGCCGAAAAATGAGAAGCTATAAGTGAGAAGTGAGATTTTGAAGTTAGAAATTCGATACGTGAAGTGAGGTGTAAGATGTGAGAAGCGAGAAGTGAGAAACGAGAAGTGATAAGTGAGAGCCGAGAAATGGGTTGAAAGCGACAAATGAGAAGTGAAATTGAAAAGTGAGAAATTCAATACGAGAAGTGCGATGTAAGATGTGAGAAGTGAGAAACGAGAAGTGAAAGCCGAGAAATAGGTTGGAGGCGACAAATGAGAAGTGAGAAATTCAATACGAGAAGTAAGATGTGAGAAGTGAGAAGCGAGAAGTGAAAAGTAAGAAGCCAGAATTGAATGGAGAGAACTAAGTTGTGAGAAGTGAGATGGGAGAAGTGAGGAGCGAGAAATGAAAAGTAATAAGATGTGAGAAGGGAAGGCAAGAAGGGTGAAGTTAGAAGAGTGAGTGAGGAGTGGGAAGTAAAAAGTGAGAAGTGAGAATTGAGGAGCGAGAAGTGAGATAAAGATGTTATATGTTAAAAGTGAGAAGTTATAAGTGAGAGCCGAGAAATGAGAAGCTACAAGTGAGAAGTGAGATTTAGAAGTGAGAAGTGAGATGTAAGATGTGGGAAGTGAGAAACGAGAAGTGATAAGTGGAAGCCGAGAAGCGAATGGAGAAAAGTGAGTTGTGAGAAGTGAGTTATGAGAAGTGAAGAGTGAGGAATAAAAAGCAATTTGTAAGATGTGAGAAGGGAAGGCAAGAAGGGTGAAGTTAGAAGATAGCAGTGGGGAGTGGAAAGTAAGAAGTGAGAAGTGAGAATTGAGGAGCAAGAAGTGCAAAGTGAGAGGTGAGAAGTGAATAGTGAGAAGTGAGAAATGAGATAGAGATAAGATATGTTAAAAGTGAGAAGTTATAAGTGACAGCCGAGAAATGAGAAGCTACAAGTGAGAAGTGAGATTTAGAAATGAGAAGTGAGACATTTGATACGAGAAGTGAGATGTAATATGTGGGAAGTGAGAAACGAGAAGTAGTAAGTGGAAGCCGAGAAGCGAATGGAGAAAAGTGAGTTGTTAGAAGTTAGTTATGAGAAGTGAAGAGTGAGAAATAAAAAGCAATTTGTAAGATGTGAGAAGTAAGAAGGGACAAGAGAGAAGTTAGAAGAGGGAAGTGAGGTGTGTGATTTGAGAGGTGAGCAGCAAAATGTTGAGAACTGAGAAGTGAGAGGCGAGGAATGAAAAGTGAGAAGGGAGATGTAAAATGTGGAAAAATGAGATAAAGATGGGAGATGTGAGAAGGGAGAAGTGTACCACGCAAATTTGACGTTACACGTTTCATTACTTGGATTGCAATCGTGGCGTCATGCTCGTTCAGCTACACTAGTTGAGAATTCGTTTGGCTACCCTCGTCTTCGCCTCAGCTCGTCTATAGAACCTACAGTGTCTATAATATAGACTACTTTCCGATTTGGATACAATGTTTATACCACTACCCGGGATGTGGGTGGTCGTCGAGTAACTCGATAATATTATTGAGTTCGCAAGCGATAGACAGAGCATCATTAATGAACTAAAACAGAACCTGCTGGTGTTCGAGTCGTAAGACAAGAACAGGACGCTTTTATCAGTCACCCGGGAGAAGCGAGAAAGCCGACAAAGGTGCCGTAACTGAGGCCTTCTCCTTCCTTGGAACATCGACTATGGCAGAAGAGGCGATTGATTTCGCCCTGATGGCCAACGAGGAAAATATTACGCCCAACCAAAAACGGCTCAGGCAGCAAACCGACGAAGGTGCTCAGAGCAAAGCCAAGCAGTAGGCGACAGTAGGCCAGACGTCGTCTTGACGGAGCAGATCGGGATGTAGTGATGCGTTGACCCGAGAAGGGTATACCCCGTTAGGCATAAGTACGTTAGGCATAAATACGTTAGGCATAAGTACGCTAGGCATAATGGACGTTAGGCATAACGGACGATAGGCATAATGTACGTTTGGCATAATGGACGTTAGGCATAAAATGACCCAAAGAACAGCCTAAGACATAAAGAAGGCATAATTATGCCAAACGTCCATTATGCCTAACGTACATTATGCCTATCGTCCGTTATGCCTAACGTCAATCATGCCTAACGTCCTTATGCCTAACGTACTTATGCCTAACGTCGCGGACCCACCCGAGAAGGCGACTTCTTGGCCAAAAGTAGCGAGAGGCACCAACCAAACGCAAGTCACCGGGCCGCAAGAGGGTACCTGCCGTCCAGTGCCATCGGCACAAGGGACCGAAATCCCTGGCAGCTGGTCAGTAGCTCAAAGCGGAAGTTGAGCGCATCTCGACCCGCAAAGAAAGTTAAGGACAGAGTAGAGGCCTTGCTGCTCAAAACCGATAAGCATAAGTACGCCGACGGCGATGCAGGCGACCGAAAAGCTTTCGGCGCTGGAACAGGACGAACGAAGCGTCAGACGCACCAAGACTGGTGAAATGATCTTGGTGCTGAAACGTGGAGCTAGCGGGACGACTGGCCCAACCCTAGCAGCACACATGCTTCACATAGGTTGCAGCAACTAATATGTGACCAGATTTAGTCACAATCAAGTTGCTGCAACCATTTTTGTCTGACTTATGCTGCTCTAAAAGAGATCTTGGGTGACGGCGCCGAGGTGAGGTCGTTGGGGACGGAAGTGACCTTCAGTGCAAGCAACTGGACGAGGTCACAAACGCGGACGACGTCGTCTCTGCCGTCAGAGCGCAGTTCGGTACAAAGGTCGTCTATTTGGCACGCAGCTAGCCTACCCTAGTTAATGGAGCGAGGGATGTTGAAATCGGCTGGTCAGTAAGCCCAATAAGCAAACTGGACTGGTACTATTGGTGCTTAGAGTCGGGACATAAGTCCTACGACTTTAAGGGCCCAGACCGTAGCAACCTGTGTCGTCATTGTGGTTGGGAAGGGCACAAGGCGCAGGAATGCGATAAGTTACCAAAGTGTCCATCTGCGCCAGCAAAAAGCAAGCATGTAATCACGTTATGGACAGTTGAATCTTAACCACTGTGCATCTGTCCAGCAGCTGCTGTGGCAGTCGGTCTCGGAGTGGAGGACCGATGTCACTCTCCTGTCCGACCCGTACAACGTCCCTGACTTGGGTCGTTATTTACGTGACTATTTGCACTCGGAATTTATTCCATGTACCACAAGGAGCAAGCAATTTATTTGAAACAGGTCGACAGACCTTTGTTTACGCGTGTAGATCGAAAGGCCTTGCTGCAGGAATTTCTTGGAGAGACAAGAAACTATGCTGTGTACACCTTATATTCTATCTACATTAGGGAACACGTACCATATATGAAACAGGTCGACAGACCTTTGGTTACGCGAGTAGATCAAAAGGCCTTACTAAAGGAATTTCTTGGATGGCCAAGAAGTTATTCTTCATACACATTCTATGCTATGTACCATAAAGAGCATGTACCATATTTGAAACAGGTCGTCAGACCTTTGGTTACGCGTGTAGATCAGAAGGCCTTACTTCAGGAATTTCTTGGATGGCCAAGAAGTTATTCTTCATTCACATTCTATTCTATGTACCACAAAGAGCATGCACCATATTTGAAACAGGTCAACAGACCTTTGTTTACGCGTGTAGATCAAAAGGCCTTACTCCAGGAATTTCTTGGATGGCCAAGAAGTTATTCTTCATTCATATTTTATTCTATGTACCACAAAGAGCATGCACCATCTTTGAAACAGGTCGACAGACCTTTGGTCACCTGATAATAGATCAAATGGCCTTACTTCAGGAATTTCTTGGATGGTCAAAAAGTTATACTTCATTCACATTCTATTCTATGTTCGACAAGGGGCATGCACCATATTTGAAACAGGTCGATAGACCTTTGATTACGTGTAAACATAGCGAAAAACCGATTTTTTATAAAAAGTCGTTTTTTACGCGGTTTTCGGGATTTACGCGGTTTATTTTTACGCGATTTTCGGGATTTACGCGTTTTTTTTACGCGGATTTTTTCGAAAGTTTTTTTTTACGCGGTTTTTAAAAAATGTTTGGAAACACGTGAAAACCACAAAAAAACGATTTTTAGGGGAGTCGTTTTTTACGCGGTTTTAGGGATTTACGCGGTTTTGATTTACGCGGAACGTATCCCCCGCGTAAAAACCGACTCCAGTGTATTCAGATTTGTAAAGGACTGGCAACTTGATTGTGTGTTGGATGTTCCTAGCCAAGATTTTCATAGCTTTCGTGCACACATACACACATACTTACGGATAAACTTTGCCTAATTCTTCGAACTAAGTTGATTGGTATATAACAAAAGAGACCTCTAAGCCTCCTTCAAAAAATGCGTTTTTAAAGTGTGATAATAGCCTTTCAGTACAACTTTGTTATACGAAAAATAAAAAAAATAGTAATTATAATTTTGGAAAAATGCAAAAGGCGTTCCAAAATCGCTTTTCATTTTAACAATCAATAAAACTTTATGACATATCGTCTAATTCTCGTTTCGCTTTTGTTTTTCTCTCGCCATTTTTCACTCCAATAAACAACGAAAAAGCGGTAAATCTAAAAGCTGTTTTTCCCAAATCTGGAGTGCTTGGCATAATTTCTTGAACGTTTGCCAATAAAGGTGACTCATATCAACTCCCTCCACAGATTGCTCATAGCCCGAGTTGAAGTAGGAATCTGAATATTTGAGTATATTCGAATTAATTTACATGTAGTATTTAAGTGAAAAATTCAGGCTCATAGTGTTATAATTCCGGTCCGGACTATAATTGTGTCGACTTCTTAATTTTCATGAGCCCGCATGAGATTATAACCTTTGAAATATTCAATAAACGCAATTGAAAACTTCAAATCCTTCGATGATGGTTTTATGAAGAAATTATCATTTCATATTCTTGTACAATACTGATGCTTCATGAGGATCAAATTCATTCAAAAATTTCAACAATGGCGCCATTATTGGCAACGTCAAGTTATTTTATCCTGACTCGGGACGCTCCTTAGCTCCCACCTTCTTTGTTTTGCTTCGCCGGGTAAAACACAAAAGTTGAAGCTTTCACACCCAGCTTAGCGGAGAGTGCAGGGTAATGTAATTCAATCGCATGTAAATCTCTGTTCTTCACAACCCCCAACCACGTTCACTTATCGCGCGCCCGCTGATGGGATTTTTTTTTCGGGAAATAATCAAAATGAAGTGACTTGGATTTCCTCTTGTGGAAAATTTATGCCATCATAACTTCGAGCTGACTTTTGTTATCTTACCGGAATCTGAATGATTCAATTTTCTTACTTTTCGTTATGAGAGCTGGGCTTCCCGATGGCATTTTCCCAGTGTGGGATAGTCTTTGAATTCGGCGTGGGAAATTTTTCATTTGATTCCCACAGTAGAATTGCAAGTTTATTATTTTATGAAGAATACCTCATTTTGCACAGATCGTAGTATGCTGTGATAGCTGACGGACGTGAAAATAATTCTCTCACGCAGGGTAATGCTCACTCAATCTCAGGAGCACAGGATGCTCCCTCACGAAAATTTTCGGGGAGAAATCGCTTTTCGGGAAAGAAAAACAGCCCGGAGAGTGATAACCATTTTTCGCTCACTTCGATTGCCGCCAAACGTTGGTTTGCTTTTTTTCTTTCATATTCGAGTCTTTTCGTGGCACCATAAATGCAAATGGTAGTAGCTTATGTGGAACAAATAACTTAACGCTCTCATACAGATACTGATACTGATACTCTCACGTCAAAAATTTATTGATCTCCTCCAATTTGAGAAATTGAAGATTTTTTTCGGCCCACATCTCAAACTTTTTGATCAAAGATGAAAGCTACTAAGTCAAGTCAGACGGTCAACATCCCAGAAGCGTTTCAGGGCAAGGTTATACTTATGTTGTGATGGTGTTGTCTCCCATATCCCTGGAAACCTTTATACGAGCTCCAAGAACTACAAGATAAGAACTGACGGAAGTGGCGATTTTTGGGCGCTTTGATCAATCAAGCAACGATGCCAGCACTATCAAAATGAAGTTATTCCCTGTATTGGACACTGGTCTTGGAGTGCTTTCTGAAGGTTCCGTTTGTCAATGATGATTCAAGGATAAGAGGCAATACAGGCATGGCATGTACTTCTGTGCAAGGATGAATTTCTTGACAGTGAAAATAGTGAGTCCGTTCCAATATTTTATATTCTTTTTTTTTTGTGACACGCTGCATTCAGTTTCAAACACAAAGTAGATTCAAAGTTACGTGGAGGTTTATATTTAATTTTCTAAAGTTTTTATGTTTTGCTGCCGACCTTTTGCTGTTTAACAAAGACTTCGTTTTCATAATAACTCTTTGCATATCAAAAGCAAGGTCTAGGCTTACGCGACTAAAATTCTGTGTATACATATAATTATTATATTCATTAAAAAGAGTCATAAAATCCATTATATCTATTAAACGGAATCCCAATGGCAGTCTATTCTAGATAGTTTCACATAGATTTTTCTCAACATTTAACTTAAATTTAAATAATTGAAAGATGAACAAACTCTTACTGACCATTGTATATAATTATGAGAATTATGATTTTTTTATGAACAATCTATAAAAATTTAATTCACTTGGATATGGTTGAATAATTTTACACACTTAGATTAGTTTACAGTACAAGGTGATTTTTTATAGATCCTTCAACAGCTGAACGTTCGGCAAACAAAAGGTTATATACAGTTTAGTTACTTTCATTTTACGATAATCCATCAAAAAGGTTCATAAAAACAATATAACTGAACATTTGCTTTTAATAAAAAGCGGTATGCTTTTACAGTACCTATAGTCATCAAATGAAATGCATTTGAAGTTACGAAACATGAGTTTTCTATTAATTTCATAGTTAATTCCGATGAAAAATATATTCATCAAATAACATTTTACTTTACATTTTATACATTATATTATATACATGTATGATACTTATTATTGTTATCAAATTAGCCATCAACCATTTTCAGAGTATAAAAGGACGTACGAATAATTATTATTTAATCATGGTAATGTTCATTTTAATCATCATCCATAATGTTCATTGTTCAGGTCGACTATTCACTATCAAGAAAGCAAATCAAGCAGCACAAAACCATATTTCTTGATTTCAGCGTTTACAAAATGAATGAATCGTTAAAACTTGGCTGATGGAGATTACTGTGATTTTATTGTATATTAATGACTTTATATTTATTATTATGTCACGATACCCTCCGGACTGTACCAGAATCATTTTCTTCGGATTGACAATGCAGGACCTTTGTTGGAGATAATATTTACTATATTAAATGTATGCATTATGTTTATATATTACTATTATTTCATACACACCACATTGCATTGTATTATATATTGTATATTTTTTTTTCAATGGATGCTTATGTTGCCATAGATAATTTTACCGATACAAGTCCGAGGTCCAGTTATAGCGGTATTCTTCAACCGAAACACCACAGTATTAAGTTATGCTTACAGGAAGTAGTTACAGGGGTTAGGCAAAATGATTGAGATAGGCAAAATTTGGCCCAAATTCAAATCCTTATAACTTTTTGAAAAATTGATGAAATTGGACAAAACCGGAAGCATTCGACGGCAAATTTAGTCAAGATTTAGGAACATGTGCGGTCACGAATACTGGCCACCGGACACCGGAGATGTTCCGGATTTTCGGAGGCCATGTCAAAAACACATTTTTTCTGCCGCTCGTATTTTTGTGTGGTTTGAAGTTACATCGATAAACATTATTTTCCTAGAAACTAGATCTTATTGAAAATTGAATGCGGGCTGTTGCGCTAAGATCCGTTGAAAAACAGCCGAGATATGGCCATTTCAGTAAACCTGGTTCCGGATACTATGGTCAATTATGTGTATCCTTCCAATCACGTATATATTATCCGGTACCATATCAATATTGGTATCAAACTTCAAGATTTTTCATGGAGATGCTTCAGGAAGCATATGCAGGACGATCAGTTGCCCTGACCACTCTATAGTAGGTTCCAGGTGCCCCGGGGGAAGTGGCCAATTTGAAAAACGTTCAGAACCCAATCAATATGGGTATCAAACTTCAAGATTTTTCATGGAGATGCTTCAGGAAGCATATGCAGGACGATCAGTTGCCCTGACCACTCTGTAGTAGGTTCCAGGTGCCCCGGGGGAAGTGGCCAATTTGAAAAACGTTCAGAACCCAATCAATATGGGTATCAAACTTCAAGATTTTTCATGGAGATGCTTCAGGAAGCATATTCAGGACGATCAGTTGCCCTGACCACTCTGTAGTAGGTTCCAGGTGGCCCGGGGGAAGTGGCCAATTTGAAAAACGTTCAGAACCCAATCAATATGGGTATCAAACTTCAAGATTTTTCATGGAGATGCTTCAGGAAGCATATTCAGGACGATCAGTTGCCCTGACCACTCTGTGGTAGGTTCCAGGTGCCCCGGGGGAAGTGGCCAATTTGAAAAACGTTCAGAACCCAATCAATATGGGTATCAAACTTCAAGATTTTTCGAGGTGATACTTTTAAATGCATTTTAGAACCAGCAGCTGTCATGACCACTCTGTAGTAGGTTCCAGGTGTCCTGGGGAAGTGGCCAATTTGCAAAATGTTCGAAACCATATCAGAATGAGTATCAAAGTTCAAGTTTTTTCATGTAGATGCTTCAGGAAGCATATTCAGGACGATCAGTTGCCCTGACCACTCTGTAGTAGGTTCCAGGTGCCCCGGGGGAAGTCACCAATTTGAAAAACGTTCAAAACCCTATCAATATGGGTATCAAACTTCAAGATTTTTCATGAAGATGTTTCAGGAAACATATTCAGGATGATCAATTGCCCTGACCACTCTACCTGATGATCAAGTGCCCCGGGGGAAGTGGCCAATTTGAAAAACGTTCAGAACCCTATCAATATGGGTATCAAACTTCAAGATTTTTCATGAAGATGCTTCAGGAAGCATATTCAGCATGATCAATTGCCCTGACCACTCTGCCTGATGATCAAGTGCCCTGGGGGAAGTGGCCAATTTGAAAAACTTTCAGAACCCTATCAATATGGGTATAAAACTTCAAGATTTTTCAATTTTTCAAATTGGCCACTTCCCCCGGGGCACCTGGAACCTACTACAGAGTGGTCAGGGCAACTGATCGTCCTGAATATGCTTCCTGAAGCATCTCCATGAAAAATCTTGAAGTTTGATACCCATATTGATTGGGTTCTGAACGTTTTTCAAATTGGCCACTTCCCCCGGGGCACCTTGAACCTACTTCAGATTGGTCAGGGCAACTGATCGTCCTGAATATGCTTCCTAAAGCATCTCCATGAAAAATCTTGAAGTTTGATACCCATATTGATAGGTTCTGAACGTTTTTAAATTGGCCACTTCTGGGCACCTGGAACCTTCTACAGAGTGGTCAGGGCAACTGATCGTCCTGAATATGCTTTCTGGAGCATCTCCATGAAAATCTTGAAGTTTGATACCCATATTGATAGGGTTCTGAACGTTTTTCAAATTGACCACTTCCCCCGGGGCACCTGGAACCTACTACAGAGTGGTCAGAGCAACTGACCATCCTTAATATGCTTCCTGAAACATCTTCATGAAAAATCTTGAAGTTTGATACCAATATTGATATGGCACTGGATAATATATACGTGATTGGAAGGATACACATAATTAACCATAGTATCCGGAACCAGGTTTACTGAAATGGCCATATCTCGGATGTTTTTCAACGGATCTTAGCGCAACAGCCCGCATTCAATTTTCAATAAGATCTAGTTTCTAGGAAAATAATGTTTATTGATGTAACTTCAAACCACACAAAAATACGAGCGGCAGAAAAAATGTGTTTCTGACATGGCCTCCGAAAATCCGGAACATCTCCGGTGTCCGGTGGCCAGTATTCTTGACCGCACATGTTCCTAAATCTTGACTAAATTTGCCGTCGAATGCTTTCGGTTTTGCCCAATTTCATCAATTTTTCAAAAAGTTATAAGGATTTGAATTTGGGCCAAATTTTGCCTATCTCAATCATTTTGCCTAACCCCTGTATTTGTAGCCTAAATTGACGATGAAATTGATGTTTCAGTGTATGTCGTTGGACAACAGTAGCTTTCCAGGATTATCTACCAGAATATATTTCATATATTCTTTAAACATGCCTGAATTTCCCTTACAATATTACTGATTTGACTGTAAATATATGATATGGGGTTGGGAGGGTGCATCAGGGCATCAATGAAGTTACAACTGGACAATGAAGTGGTAGCCAATCGGAGTCAAGAAAGGAAAGTACTAGTCGTACACGCCTAATACTTTTATCTTCAACAGTTGTTAACCAGTTGACGCTAGAGCTGTGCGCCGCGGCCGATTTTTATGCGCCGCCACTGTTTTTGACCGGCGCGCCGCTGTGATTTTGTGACCGCGTCGCCGGTGAATTTTGAGCGAGCTGTTGAAATAATTTAAGCCTGGGGGTAGTTTTGGGAATTTATCCTCCTCCCCCAATTTGTTAGAAGGAAAATTCCGTTCAAACCCTTATACAAACGCCGCTGAAAAGAACATGTACAGGTACACTCAACCGTCTTTTTATGTCACCTTGTTGTTAGGATGCAAAACGATTTTTTGCTAGGATTACTTGTTTTTCATTTAATTGATCTTCGAATTCTTTCAAATATGATACATGGCAATCCAAGGACCCAAATTAAATTAATTAATTAACTATGTTATCGCCAGGTTCGTTTCAGGTCTTCCAATAATTTCCTGGAGAGATCTCCACGCGTAAACTAATATCTTACGGTCTACATATCAATATTCCTAGTGATTTATGAATCAAATTGGGCATACATTCAACATGTGTTCAACAGGTAACGAGCAGACCTTCATGCCTAAACTCCAGGGAATTTTTGGAAGAACTGGGATGGAAAACTCTCATCAAATTCAATTCTATGAACCACAGTCAGCATAAACGAATAGAAATAAAACTGGCAGCCCTCAAGGAGCTCAAGGCGTATACTCCAGGGAATTATTGTATGAACTGGGAGGCATATATGTTTATATCGATAGGGATGAGTCTTTTATAATCATTATAAAAATTGGAAAACGATCCGTTGCGTTTAAAATTTTATTTGCTTATGAGAAGCTTAGAAAATGAAAAGATTCTGGATCGTTGTATTTGAAAGACGTGGGACACAAAGTCGGGCAGAAACATAATTCCTAGTTGCTTAATCGAACGCAATACAGAAGTCCCCTCCTTTCCTTTCCTCTCTAGCAACGAAATACTCTAGCTACGCCACTAATTTGCCAGATGGGCTATCTTTTCTAGAAAATAAGATTTTGTAACTGATGACAGACATGATGTAATGTGCCATCAGCTGATGCGATACGATGACCAACATAGCATTTCTGATAATGACAAAATCATCATTGTGCCATTTCGTACATAAGAGAGCTAGAAATATTTTTGAACATCTTTTTCACATAACTAGTAATATAACGGGCCTGGTGGTTATATGGCTACCACTTCTTCATAATACGCAGAAGTTCGTGGGTTCAGTCCCAGCCTGTTTCATTCCTCCTACTTTGTATCTTTTCATATATTTCTTTTGTTCTAGCAATCTCTAGAACTGAAGATGGGTTTTCATACCGTTTCCATCTTCTATCCCTATACCTACAACTTGATTAGTTCTAGCAGGTAACTGTTAGAATTCGAAATGAGTGAAAAAAAGCTCGTTTCGGCATCCAATTAGAATATACCACCCTTTCATTCATGTTACATTGGCAACCCATTTACAAAGACGAACCTCTGCCATAGAACCTAACCTCTAGATTCCAATTAAATTCCACATGAACTTATAACGGATGCAGAGGTGTTCTCGGATTGCAGTGGGCGAGTGAGTGATAGCGTCATCAATTCCTTCCCATCCCCGATGAACCGTGAGGATGTGGCGATATCGACCATTCAGAATATATATATAAGGTTCGATTCCCGGTGCCGGTCTAGGCAACTTTCGGATTGGAAATTGTCTCGACTTCCCTGGGCATAAAAGTATCATCGTGCTAGCCTCATGATATACGAATGCAAAAATGGTAACTTGGCTTAGAAACCTCGCAGTTAATAACTGTGGAAGTGCTTAATGAACACTAAGCTGCGAGGCGGCTCTGTCCCAGTGTGGGGATATAATG